>NC_139555.1:61452927-61611543 GCF_965112155.1 Podarcis liolepis | reverse complement strand
ATAATTTAGGGATGCTCTTGTATACTTGTAACACCTTCTTCTTGCATTGACACCCATCTCCCCCTCCCCCAACATTACACAATGCTGAATGTCCTTTTTCTGCCAGCTGCATGCCATATTGTTTGCGCTGCCGTCTAAAACCACTGAGCCTCTTGGGCTTGCCGATCAGAAGGTCAGCGGTTCGAATCCCAACGACGGGGTGATCTCCCGTTGCTCGGTCCCAGCTCCTGCCTACCTAGCAGTTCGAAAGCACGCCAAAAAGTGCAAGTAGATAAATAGGTACCGCTCTGGCGGGAAGGTAAACGGTGTTTCTGTGCGCTGCTCTGGTTCGCCAGAAGCAGCTTAGTCATGCTGGCCACATGACCTGGAAAGCTGTCTGCGGACAAATGTCGGCTCCCTCAGCCAATAAAGCGAGATGAGTGCTGCAACCCCAGAGTCGTCTGCAGCTGGACTTGACTGTCAGGGGTCCTTTACCTTTTTATTAGCCTTTACTCCAGTGGTTTCTGAAGCAGGTGTGTCAGCGAAATAAGCATGCATGAGATTCCTCTAGTGAGAAAAGCAAATCAAAATTTAATTCAGTGCTTAATCTCACAGCAGAACTGGTTGTGCTTATTGTTGAATAGCTACAACTCAAACACATTTTGCAATTCTTATCAGTTGAAAAAGAGACAGAAAGGAAGCAGTGTCAGCATTTTCTGGTCAGACAACCAAGGCACAGTGCAGTTGGGGCCACATTAGCTGTGACACTAAGCATGTCATTGGCAACCATGTTAGCTGAATGAAAATTAATAGGTAGGGGAAGTCCTTGTGAGTCCCCACCTTCCAACACCACACATCAGCTATTAGCCCCAGAAAGGAAGCTATCTAAAAGTAAATGCTGACCCACAGGGTATGTGTCAATTGAAACCATGGTTAGGGGGAGAAAAGGATTCTCCCTTCTCTCTCATGCCCTCACACATAATAGCTTGCTACTTTTATATCTTGTTTTTTTGGCTGGTGAGGTTGCTAAGGACCCATCATTGCCAGGTCTGTTTTGATGATTGATTGATTGATTGTGGAAAAGCGGCATATAAGTAAACACATTGAGCTGAGCCCAAAGTGGTTTACAGCAAACATTCAAAACACTGAAAAACAGAGCGTTAGATACAAAATACAGAACATGTCATATGAAGGGGGGTGGAATAAAAATTCTGGCAAACACAGAATAAATTCAATATTACAAATAAAACCACCCCACAATATAGCCTTAAGTACATAAACAAAAGTTAGCTGACAATAATGTTTCTGGCACTCCAAGTTCAGAGGGAAGGGGCAGATGACATACTTAGCCACATGATTTGGCAGTGATTTGGAAATTGGAAACTCTTGTTCAGAAACTGTATGGCACTAACTGCAACAGTAGGGAGCCACACTGTTTTCATGTCTTGCCTGTGGACTTCCTAGAGACATCTGGCTAGCTGGCTAGTCATAGTTGAAATGGGCCCCTGAGATGGACCCCTGGTCTGATTCAGCTGGCCTCTTCTTATATTCTTATGATTATCGTGTCAGCTATTGTTTTCTTTTTTTGTTTGTATCCATTTGCTTCTTAAGATAGCTTTCTCCCCTGTTTATGTGGAAGCGTTTTATAATTGTTAGAAAGCACCTGCTGACATTGAATGTCAGGAACTGCTAAGGAATAGCTTCTGTGTGAAGCTCCCAAGAGCTCTTTCCAGAAATCATTCTCAATACTTACCAGTTCAGTGGAAACAATAAGTTTGATACTAGCTTCTCGGTCTCTCTTAACCCATCCTCATTGCGTAGAAGGTCCACAGGCTATTTTCCTTTCATATACTTGCTATGTATTGCTTTAAGCCTCTAGACTAGTTGAAGGACTTTATTGCGTTTGGTTCAAGCTCTCTTTGACTGTTCAGAGACATAAAGCCATGAGCTATCCTGTACATGCAAACTAATCTTAAAAATAAAATTTAATAGCAGGTACTATGGAAAAAACACCCAGTATTTAGACACCCACCCACACCCCTTCCTTATTCTGTAGCATTCATGAATGGATGTTGTGAAGCTATTGCATTTAGATTAGTTATATTTGTAATCGCCAGGTGTTTTTCTTGAGTGTCATGTTGAGGGAGCCAGATTGTATTGACATTTCCATGACAACACTGTGTGACATTTCAGAGGCTGACATGAAGCCATTAAATTATTGGAATATGGTTATCAAGACAAGGTAAAAATCTATTTGTTTATCATGAAACATGTCTTTTAAAAAAAACTAACGAACAAGCAGACCTTCAGTTTTTAACAGTGTAGAAAAGTAATTGTGCTTGAACAACACTGGAAATTAAAATTAATGCTGTTTAATAAAACACAGATAAGTTAGGCTTGAAAGAGGTTTTAGAACTTGTTTTCTACTGATTTCAACATTGTCTGAACCTTGATTATCCAACTTGTAATGATTATTTTCTTTGTAAATCTCCGATGTATCTTAAGTCTACAAGTCTGTATGACAAATATCTGATTATCTGAACGCTTTGAATATCAAATGTAATCTTTGGCTAGTGGATAATTAAAATTTAGCCATAGATCTTTAAGTTTCAATGGTAAGAAGGCCAGTAGGCTTTGACACACAAGAGACTATTTTATACAGTATGTTATACAGTATGCTTTTCTTTGGTACACAACAACCTACTTCTTCACGGCATTGAAGTAGACAGAATAGCGTCAAAAGTTATGCACTTAACAAAAAGCCCAGATGTATTTTTGTTTAAAAGGCTTTCCTTGATCCAAGCATTTTATGGAATATTAATTGTATAATTGTAGAAAATGTTTCATTGTTTTTGGAGTTTGTATCTTTTGTATTTTATTTCCTTTTATCTTATTGTATGCTGCTTCAGTAGCTTTTGGCTATAAAATGGTTTATATATCTGTAAAATAAATAAAATCAGGTGTAGTTTGACCTGAAATTTTCAATCCTATAGTCACCTACCTGCGAGTAAGGCCCATTGACTGCAGTATATAGGACACATATAGGATTGAACTAACAAACTGAGGCTGAACTTGAACACATCAAAAAGCAATTCAGTTGAATGCATTGTAAACTTCATACAGGGAAATCCCGTTGGCAAAAACAGGACTCTAGAGCGCCATCTGGCGTCACAATATATAAAGTGTTTTATTCTGTACACCACTACTGGGAAAACCACAACTTTAACTATTTGGATCTTTCTCAGCAAGCAGAGACATCACCTTGCTGACAAAGGTCTGTATAGTTAAAGCTATGGTTTCCCCCAGTAGTGATGCATGGAAGTGAGAGCTGGACCATAAAGAAAGCTGATCGCCGAATAAT
Source organism: Podarcis liolepis (assembly GCF_965112155.1). Lineage (NCBI taxonomy): Eukaryota > Metazoa > Chordata > Lepidosauria > Squamata > Lacertidae > Podarcis > Podarcis liolepis. The sequence goes on along the minus strand of NC_139555.1, from coordinate 61,608,203 downwards.
TGATACTTTTGAATTATGGGTGCTGGAGGAGACTCTTGAGAGTCCCATGGACTGCAATAAGATCAAACCTATCCATTCTTAAGGAAATCAGCCCTGAGTGCTCACTGGAAGGACAGATCCCGAAGCTGAGGCTCCAGTACTTTGGCCACCTCATGAGAAAAGAAGACTCCCTGGAAAAGACCCTGATGTTGGGAAAGATGGAGGGCACAAGAAGAAGGGGACGACAGAGGACGAGATGGTTGGACAGTGTTCTTGAAGCTACCAACATGAGTTTGACCAAACTGCAGGAGGCAGTGGAAGACAGAAGTGCCTGGTGTGCTCTGGTCCATGGGGTCACGAAGAGTCAGACACGACTAAACAACAGCATCTTTACCAATGTAGTTGAGTCCTAAGATTAATTCAGCAGTATTATCTTAGCCATGCATTTTGATTTTACACCACAATACCTCTTTTTAAATTTTTCCAACCTATATGGCAATGATGGTAGTACTCCAGAGATAACAATCACTTTGGTTGTAGATATTCTTCAACTCTTCGAGTTGATATGCTGAGGGATTCCATACTGGCACAGAGCAATCCTTTACATGTTTGCTTAGAAGCAAGTCCCACTATGCTCAGCAAGACTAACTGAGCTGTGTGTGCAGGATTCTGGCCTAGGTAGCTGAAACCATCCCTTATGCTTGTGAGCAACAATGCAGTACAGTACTATCACTGTCTCTGGGACTCTAAGGAAATAAGCCCATGAGAAAATATCAAATGGCAGCAGTTAAGTGCTCTGGCCTGTTGCAATCTGATCAGTGCATTGCTTAACTTGTGTCAAGGAATGGTACACGTTGACAGGGTACAAAGAGCTACATGAAATAACATTATGAGTCTGATTTTCAAGGAGGAAAGCTGGGGTAGAAGGACAGTATGTGATTTTAGTATATATATCTCAATCCAGGAGGAGGAACTTAACCACAGCACTAATAATATTACCAGCTATTTTCTCAGAAAGGTGGTGCCTGGTTGCATTTATATAGACCAGCAGTTGCCAACCTTTTCCACTGAGTCATATGAAGGAACAACAATGCCATAAATACAGAAGTTGGCGCGACCCACCAAAGCACGTTCAACACACACTTCATGCTTGAGAAATCAAATGACAAATTGTAGCATCTGGACATTTAGCTCACAGGGTCTGTCTTTTTTCAGAATCACGAGAATCTCAGCTTTCGTTATTATAAAACACATATTTTGTTAATGATGATAAAGAAAAAGAAGGAAATATTGATGAACATCTTCCAAACAGATGTCTCATCACAGTAACCCTAAAGCCACAGTCCACATCTGTTTTGTCCCAAGACATCCCTTGAATCCGTTTCCTCTGCCCCTGTTGCCCCAGTTCCTGACCAATTTGAAATTCTGAAAAAAGGCTGCAATTCTGTGCCCATGTTCCTGGGAAGTAGCCCCACTGAGTACAGTGCCGCTTACCTCTGAGAAAATGTACACAAGATTATGTTGCAACAGCACAATCCTGTACATGCCTACTCAGAAGTCAGTACCGCTGAGTACAATAATGACTTACATCCAAATAAGTAGGTACAGGATTGCAGCCTAGATTATGTGTTTGCTGTAATTTAAACCAGTCTGATTTTAAAAACAGTTTATAAATGCAGAATTCTTGTTCTCGTAACAAGGTGCCTTGAGCAGAAGTCTACTGTGTTCAAATGGCATTGAGCCATTGCTGTCAATGGTTTATAGATGAGCATATGATGGACTTTATTTTATTTTTGAAAAAATTGTTCCATCTGGAGCCCTAATCCTATATTTCTTAGCTATGCCAGTGATATTTGCTTTATTTTAATTTTTGTTGTTCAGGCTCTAAATCCTCTCCATTCTCATGGAAGTCTTGACAAGGTTTTCACCTTCTGCATCATCTCAAACATCTGTTTCATATAAACATCTTATGCACAGGAGGCCTTTCTGCTGTTCTTATTTGATTATACACATTTAATCTATTTAGGAAAGCTTTCTCTTCACTCTGGGGGTAAAGGTCTTCTCAATCTTTGAATGAACTTCCTTACATATATAAAGGATGAAAAACCACACCCTGCTTGCTTTGACTTCCAAACTATTCCTATATTATTGGCATGAGACCAGCAGCCCAACAGTGCAATTCTGTGCATTTTGTCCATGGGCTTGTCACTGAAACACTGGCAAGAGTGACAGGGTGTGACAGTAATCCCAGTTATCAGGCATCGTGGAGAAAAGGGAGCAATAGACAGCAAGGTCTGCTGGGAAATAAATGAATGTTGAGGTGGAGGTATCATGGAATGGGATGAATGATGCAAGTCAAAATTTAAATGTCCTGTAATTTATGCTGGAGATGTCATGCAATATACTTGTCCTAAAATAAGGAAATGTTGGGAGGACATGATAAGAGAAATAGAATAAGTAGACCCATTCATTATTGCATTTAGTAATATCAAAGACCTTGTCTTAATGGATGATAGAGAAATGGTGTTAAACTTGTTAAAGGCTGCTCACTTGACTATCTGATCTGATTGAAAAAAGATAACCCTGTCTCCGGTATTTGAAGATTGGAAAGACCAGGTATGGGATACAGTAAATCTGATAAATTTAACCAATAATGTCAGCCTATGAGAGAGGGAATACAGTATTATGACCAGTTTGTTGAGAAATTGAATGTATTCATGATGGATTGGTGTGATAATTTGCAAGAAAATCCATACATATTATTAGGAATATTGTGAAGAAACTACTAAGTACATATATCCATATCCAGTTCTGTGTAAAGTACATATGCTTATTGTTTACATGACTATTAATGTTGTTTATATAAAAGTATGGTGTCCCGGGTGATGAGGAGATCAGATAGTTAGTTACCTGTGTGAAGCAGTTGGACCATTTGTCAATCAATGTGGCTGTCTATTATGACATGTTATCAGGGGCTTGGGCGTCTTTCCTCAGCCTTGGGAGTCTATCGTCACTAGAAATGCTTGAATGCTAAGTCTATTGATGGCTCTATATTACTGGGTTCTTGCAGGGCAGGGAGGGCAGGGGTAGAGCTTGGCTTCTGGGAAACTACAAAGCCATCTGCTATCGGCTTGTGTAGCTGTGTGGTTTGGTTGCTCTGAAGGGTGGGGTCGGCGGGTTCTAGTCTAGCAGCCTTCCCCTTTCCACACCTGAAATTATTGGGAAGGAGCCTCTTTACCTTTTAAAAGCCATATTTGCATCTCCTTATTTCCCATTGCATTAATCTTTCCCACTGCACAGCTCACTAAGCTGCCTCCTGTGAGCTTGTTGCTCTTCCTTTCTTTGCCTCTAGTTTCTACACACGAGCCTCCTGGCTGCCAAGCCATGGAGGACTCTGCTGCAGGAGGGGCAGCTGTCCATTCCTGGGTGTGATTTTATTGTGGTGCGGTGGTCGGGTACGGCAACATCACAGTGGCATCTCTGCATGTTGACTAGTGTCTTCCATTCTTGTATAATGCAGGGATGTTGTCCACAAGTAACATTGTGATTTGTGGGTGGCAGCAGAATCGCCAGAGATTCTGTGGGATGGCTTTCAATGTCTCTGAATGGTGGTATTGTGCTCTTTGATTTTGTAGCTTGGAGCGCTCTGGATCGCGACTATACTATTCTGGCGATAGCCTTGGGATAGTGGCAGCATGGTGCAATGGAACTACAGGACTGACCTCCTCATTTCCTGAAACTTAATTGGAGCAGAACAGAGAGACCACTTTGCAGCCTGAAATTCCTTTCAATCCATGAGTTCCATGTAGCCACAAACCATGTTTTAAACTACTGCCAGATTAAAGTGGAAGGGATATTCTGCAGGTTCTAATGCCAATTACAAATACTTATTTAACCAAAGTTTTCTCTAGTGTTTCTTCTAGGATTCCAACCAATTTTCCATTGTTTCTTTCATGCTTCATGGCCTCCAACCCAAAGCCCTCAAAACCTTGAAGTTTACAGCTGGATTTGAATATAGTGGTTTGGCCCCATCTTTCATGTTGTTTAAAGAAACCAAAACGGATTCTTACATATGCTGCTAAATAACCAGTTCAAAATCCCAAACTTCGTTTTAGAACTTTGCGCACCCCCCCAAAAAAATCAAAAAATAAAAATCAGATGGAATTGAAGAGTTTCAACGAGAGGAGGACCAAAAAGTTGTTGATCTTTCAGCAGATTGGAACGAGAGTTTGCAGTTCCATATCTGTCTCACTCCAGTGGAATTATTTTATTCCTACTCTCTGCTTCCTGGTATTTTACCAATTCCTGATCCACAAGAGGACTTCTCCTCTTATTCCATGACTGCTAAACCTATTCAGGAGTCTTTGGTGAGGTACCTTGTCAAAAATTGTGTCAGCTGGATCACTTCCATCTATATGCATGTTGACATTCTCAGAGAACTCTAATAGATTCACGAGACAAGACTTGCCCTCTTGACTTAGCTTTCAACTTCCTTTTTACAAATTCTGAGGAAGTTTCAACTTTTGAAGTCAAAAGTGACCATACTGGATTTTCTCAGCAATTGGCCATTTGCATGTATGTTTAATAGCAGCATAGTATCTGGTCACTTACACATCACAGCAGGTCATGGGTACCATTCAAGGTCAAGTCCAGGGTCGCCACCCCTCTGGTCACATCCATGACCAACTGTTCTATAGCACAGTTATTTAAGATATCTAGAAATTTTACCTGTTTGTTGTGACTGCAGCCAGTCTGTGTGAGAGTAGTTTGTCACTCATTACTTTTGTAGTCATTGTAAATATCCGTTTTTGTCAAAGTTACATGTACTTTAAAGTTTAAATTGTATCACTTTTGCTTGCCATTTATTAGGGAAATTAAGAAATCTGGAGTAATCAAGCAACTTCTGCAACTTCAATTTATTTATTAAATAAATAAAGACCATTTGGCAACTCAGTTTTCAACTGAATAAATCTTTGCCCCTAAATGATACCCACTCAGTGTTGTGCTTTTGGTGTTTTCTAAATATTCTTTGCTAGAATGGTTTTTATTCAGTTAATTATATTCTCACCTATGTATTGGTGATTAAAACATCCTAGTTAAATCACTGTGTGCGTTATATTTGTAAAATCAGGGCAAAGCAATGTTTAAATGTGAGTAATTCTGTCAAGACTGTGGGTATTATCCAGATGCTTTTTAGAAAATTTGTGTGCTTTGTAAGTTTTGGATTTCTTTCCATAATGTTTTGTCTGGTCAGTGGCCACCTTTTCTTATATTTAAAACAGATAAACAATATATTACAAGAGAACTGACATATAGCACTGTTTAAAGGCAGAAAACCCCACGGCTTGCACCAATCAATCCTAATTAATGGCCTTTATGAGGAAATTTCTGGTAAAACTGAAATATTGACAATTCAGAAATGCAGTAAAGTGCCATTTGCTTCAAAGGAATTACCCCAGGTTTATATGGCAGCATAAATCTGCCTTTTTCTCTTCTTTCTTCTTCTTCTTCTTCTTCTTCTTTTGGGGGGGGGGGCGGGGAATGGAGCAAATGTTCTTCTCCTGAAAAGCCAAATATAAATCATGGTGCTATGCTATATGCTAACTACGGCATAGTAAATGATGCCAGGCTAATGTATCCAGTCTATTGCTTTAAATGGATGGCTCAGCAGTTCAGCAAAATTCTAGCCAGTTAAATCATGAATGTCAGCAGGAACGGATGGGAACATAAATTAACAGAAAATTCAACTCAACAGTATGACATAGTGAAAAATCTTAGCATGAACGGCACTTACTAATATCCATGCACATTTCTCCTCCTTTCAGCACATGGAGGAACAATGTTTCTAGGGGGTGGGGAGGTGCAGGAGAGCACGATGAAGAAAAGTTTCCTCATTCCAAAACAACACTTGCACCGTCTGTTTTCCTTCAGTAAGATATATTTTGCCTTATGAACTCATCTGGAAACTAGCAAGGGCTTTGACCTGAGAGAACAGAGATGCTAGGCTGCAAATGGATGCTTTGGTCCAATATTATTACATATGCTGGGAACACAGGACCCCTTCTTATAGGATATGCTATGAGGAGAAGATAAGGAGAGAGAGATGTCATTTCTGCATTCAGAGACAGCTGCTTTTGCAGAGATATGAGCAAATTTTTATCCTGGGAAATCCTCTGTTGGCTTGCCGTTGTTACTTTCTCCCATTTTCTTTTCTTCTTACTCAGCCCCGACGTCTCTCTCATAGTTGGTGGTGAGAAGCAGTGGCAGACCTTGGGGTCTCAAAATTTCAGTGGCACCCTGTACAATGCCAAAATTTGGCACCCGTGCCTCTCACCTTCCATTCTACACCATACTTGTGGCGCCCCCTGTAGCATCCCCGAGACTGGTTGTGCTCCCCTAAATTCACCTCTGGTAAGAAGTGTACTATAACAATTGTCTAGAGCAGGGGTCTGCAACCCGCGGCTCCGGAGCCGCATGTGGCTCTTTTACACCTTTGCCGCGGCTCCAGGGCGGCTACTAGCGAGGGGAGGAGGCGCATTGTGCACCCCGACACTCCCCACTGTGGCGGGCGCTGTACTGGCTATGATGTCACATGGGGGCGGTGCGTGCGTTAGTCACGCACTGTCCCGACGTCACCTTCCTGCCCGCTGTCAGATCACGGCTCCGGAGATATATTTGTTTTAAATGTCGCAATGGTTTTGCGGCTCCCAGTTTTTTTTCCTTCGGAAACGGGTCCAAGTGGCTCTTTTTGTCTTAAAGGTTGCAGACCCCTGGTCTAGAGTGTCCAGACATGCTCCCCTCCAAAAACAATATAGGTTGTGGTGTTTATTTTTTTACTTATTATTTGGTGGCATTGTTGTTATTTATATTAATAAATGGTTTCTCTTTGTTTTTCCTATAAAGCATATCTAGAGATGTGCAATGTGAGTAGTAAAAGACACACAATTTAATGCCATTCTATTAAAAACATCGACATGTAACCTGTGTTACAACGTGTGCTGACCACAAACTTTATGGACTGGTCACCTGGAAGTGCAAGAGCCTATGCATACAGGTTTGAAGATGGATTACCCTGTACTAGATGTCTGTAGTCTTTAGCCACAGTGGTTTCATTCAAATCAGTACATGAAATTATTGACCCCCTCAGTCATAGACCAAGTCATAGAAGTCCATACCATTCCAACTTTTTCAGATAAATTTCTGGGCAAGTCATGTGACCCACACCGCACTCTTGTCCCCCCAAAAGTGGTTTTTTTCAGGGTGAGGAAGTGTGAGATCGTGGCACTCAAAAAGACTGCCACGACCTCACGTAAAGAAACAGGGTGTCCCATTTTTTTCCAGGACACTTGGTGGGCATGGAAGTCCCCATGTCCGAATTCCTCTGTACAATTCTTAAAATGTACAACAGACCTGTCATGATCTACTATCGTTCTTGCAACCCTCTTGACCCCTTTGCTCATCATCCCTTAGCCTCTGAAATTTCCTTTGCCCTGGTCACTTACTTCCTGAGGCTCCCCTCACCTTTTCACGGGGAAGAGAGAGCAAGAGTGTCCACAGCTGAGTGCTATCAGCCTGATTCAGCCAGTGGCTGAACAGCCCCCATTACTTGCACACCTTTCTCCAGCTCAGTTTACACTGACTACAATCCTGCTTCTTGTGCAAGTGGTCGGCTGGTTGTGGCAAGACTTCTCCTAGGGTTTGAGAATCATCTCCCTTCGTTCTCACTAGGTTGCTTCTCTACCTAGTACACTGCTGCTGTGCCACATGTCTTAAAACTCCACAGCTGCAATTTAAATTGAGGCCCCTCCACTCAACTTAACCTCAGCTTTAATCTCCCAGATGACCTCATGTTAGCATATACAATGTCTGGCTCCTTCCCCAGGCAGCTCTAAAGTAGAGCAGGAACAGAGCTCCGAAAAGGCAGGCTGCTGGATAATCTACTTGGAGGGGGTTGGTCTACAATTAAAAACCTGTGAAGTCACCGATCTCAAGCAGTGGAGGACAAGGTAAACTGGAGGCATCAGAGAGCCTCCCCTCTCTTCACACATAGTGCAGCATTGAAGCCATTACTTGAAAGGCCTGCCAGCCCTAACTTTGCCCAACATATTTTGGCTGAACTCTTTGATGTCTTAGCTGTACATAAAGTTAATTGAAAGCATGATTTGTATTGTATTGCCTCCATCCGTGGGATTTCTGATCCAATGATAATTAAGCTGTCTTCCTTTCTTTCCAAGATGGAAAACAGGCCAAAATGCCCACTTAACATAGCTATAATTATTCATAAGAAGAGCTCGGAAAGAAGCTGGACTAAATCTTGCTTTTCTTTCACGATATGATCGATCTCCTGTTGCCTTAAATAAGAATCAGCTAGGCCAGTTGTAATACACAGTGATTTCATTAGCTGTGTGTGCTTGATGATAAGCCATCTAATCTGAGGAAAAACTTTGAACTGCCTAATGTTGGCATTTGTGAAGCAATGCTCATGATTGATTCTGATGAGTGAGGGGGATTTAAGCTGTGTTCTTACCTGTTTCAATGACTAAAATATTGCACTGTCAAAATTCCCATCCTTCTATGAGTAATATATATATGTTTCTTTCTTTGCTGTAGTTAAGGTGCATCTTAACAAATTAAAATATTAAAGTCTCAGTTGTAGGGTCAGACTGCTGGGTCTGATTCCAACCCAAAAGAATGCTTGAGGAACGCTTTAGCCATTCTACCAGGTACAGGAATTTTGTTTTCTTATAAAAATGTTTTTCTTGCATTTATAGATACAAAATCTGAGAAGCTGACCAGAAAGAAGAAAAAACAATCCCTCCCCCTGTGTTGCTGATCAATATTACAAATTTTACATGATTTATTCCAAAGTGCTTTTCCACATTTGTCAGTGAATCCTGGTGGATGAAAACCATTCTCCTTTGCTGTAGCATATACAGTAAAAGTTGACCAAATAGTGTTGAAGTTGTCAGTTGGGTGTTCCTTTTTTCTCGCATGGAGCTCATGAGTCAGGTTTTCCATTAGGGCCAAATTCCAGATTTGAGCCTTCCATTTCATCATCAGGTCCCTGTTCAATGAGGTATATTACAGGGCCTTTGAAAAACACGTGTTTCAGTTTCAGAATCAAAGATCAAGAGGAGAACAAGCTGGTGGCCAGCATAAATATGCCATCTACTAATTTTTTCAATTTCCTTAAACACTTTCCCTCAGAATGCCACAATCCTGGGGCATAGCCACTGCATGTGATAAAAAGATCTGCTCTCTCCCAGCATTTGATGTTCCCTATTTTTAAAAATCTACAAAGTCGTTGTGGATACATATATCAATGATGGGCAAGTTCCATGGTGTTTTCTTTAACCCAGGCCAAGACTGACTTAAGAGGCAAGCCATCCCATGCTGTCTGCTACTCTTCATCAGCCATAGATGTCCTAAGATCTTCCTCCCAACATTTTTTCAGCCTAGTATTGAAGGTTTCAGAATTTGAATTGTATAGATCTTAGAAATGAGGCCTTTATCTAATATTCCTTGGTTGTAAATCAATGATTCAAATGAAGTTAGGGGCCGATTGGCCTGCTACTTCACTTCAGGCTGGGTTATTAGATGGAGAATGTGGTATCCAATTACACGAGGCATCAGTCAATTTAGTACAAATTGCTACTCCCGTTAAAGGTACTGATCTGCTATAAAAGTCTTTAATAGTGCATAAATTCACTATCTGGATTCAAAATGAAGGATATTGAATAATGGGAGTCATGGGGGAAATAGGAGGTAGAGAGGAAGCTTAAACCATTTTTTTTCCAAATCTGGAGATTGTGAAGTAAAAATGGATAGGTGATTATTTGTAAGGAAAAGCCCAATAGCAGTTTAAAGGGCAGAGCTTTTAACTTCCCCCATTCCACTGCAGATTCCATAGACAGCCAGAAAATCTGTGGATGTCCCTGAATCATTAATACATTTTTAAGATGTGAGGCATCATGGTATTTCTGAAGATGAGGAATGGCCAAACTCCCTTGTCTGGTCAGGACAAACAAGAGTGGATTTCTAAGCTTTGGATGCTTCCCCGGTAGATAAAATTCAGTAATAGCTTTTGCTACATTTTAAGAATAAACCCTTGAATATTAAGAGAGATAGCTTGAAAAAGGAGGAGTGGTTTGGAAAGTGGCATCAATTTGTGTGCCTCTACCTAACCCAGCCAGATTTTTTCCAACTTTACTATTTGAATTCCAAAATTGAGGGTTTATAATTTAGTTTTTTGGGGGGATCAAAATACCAAAGTAGAAAAAAATGGGGGGAGGTACAGATTTTAAGCCTGAATTGTATCTGAATAGTTAAAATAAATCAGATGCGGTATGTATACAGAGACGTTCTGATTTGCTGTAATTTACTGCAAACCTTGAGATCCAACCATGGAGGTAAAGTTCTTCCATGATAGCCCAAACTGTTGTGTCTGGGTAGGAAGTCGTTAGCGCTGCATCACTGGTGAACAGATTTCTCAAGTGGTGTTTATTATTAATAGTGATGCCCTGAATGCAGTTATGTTGCTTAAGAGCCAATGCCAGTGGCTCAATGACCAGGGCAAAAAGCAGGGGAGAAATTGGGCAGCTCCTGCTCCAGCCAATGGTGCAAAGACTGAACTTTTAGCTTTCATTTTTTAAAAACCCCAATTTAAATGGTCTGCAAGAACTGTAATCTAATCATCAGTTAGATCAGTGCTACCCAAAGTGGTGGTACAGAGACCCCTGCTATTCCCTGAGCCACAAGCTGACAATTTATGGCAACCCCACCACAGCCCTGTTTGGCTGAGATGCTTCAGGAGCAAATATGGTACTGGTGTTGGTCCACCACATCAGATAGTTTGAGAAGTGTTGAGCTAGATGAATCCTTGGCTATGAATGGAGGGGCACTTGCTTTTGATGGTTGGCCGTGTTGTGGAGCATCACTGTGAGCCGGTTCAGCTATTCATGGGAGAACAGTGCTAACTGGCTTTTGGAAAGTATTTATTTATTTACAATGCACCACACTTTATCTTAGTGCTTGGCAGTTTTTTTTTTTGTAACAAAAGCTCGGCTCCCGCCCACAACTACTCCCCTCTCTTTCCAGGAGGAGAGTCTTTCTAATAATGTAATGCACTGCACAACTGAAGTTTTGTGCTGGAAAGAAAGAAGTCTCATGGAGTTCAATGGGACTTATTCTTGAGTTAGTGGAGATAGAGTTACAATCTGGACTGAATAAAACTTCAGCTGAGTTCTTGTTTGAGATAGATAGGCTATATTTACTCACAGTTAACTGTCCATGAAGACTGTGAATAAAAACAATTGCAAAATAGCAGAACATCCAATTAAAGCAAATAAACATTGGATGGAAAGCATTTCTTAATGTTTGTTTCCTTCAATCTCCTCAAGTCTCCCTCCCCTCCCCTGTAAGAACCAGCTACGTTGGAAATTTCCTCTATGTTTATAAAGTTAATGAGAGGAGCCAATGCACCATGAAAATGCTACTTTTAGAAATTGTAATGTACTATCTTGACATCATATAAAATATGATTTCTGCTATAAATTCCTAGACTTACGGATATCTGTGTTACAAGAATCTAATTTCCTTCATACAATTTCTACACTTCATACAATCATGTTTCAATACTTAAATAAACAAACAAATAGCAGAAAACCTGTGAGAGATAAAGGAAGTTGCTCTGTTTGCTAGGAAAGCAACAGATGAGCTCCTTGTTTTAATATATTTTAAATCTGCAATAATTCCTATCTGATTAAAGATGGAAATACTGCTTATTTTTCTTCTCTAACATTTAAAAAGGGATCTCAGACACCTAATATGACATATGCTAGTCCAGTATGACTAAAGAACCATAAATACAGAAACTGAAAATAATTTCAGCCCTCTTTCAACCTTTAATATCATCTCCAGAGCTGCTCTAAGGCCCTGTCTGTTCCATACTTTTAAAGCAGTACTATGCCACTTTAAACTGTCACGGCTTTCTCCAAAGAATCCTGGGAAATGTAGTTTGTTAACAATGTTGAGAGTCATTAGAAGACTCCTGTTCCCCCTCACAGAGCTACAATTCCCAGAATTCCTTGGGAAGAGGGATTAATTGTTAAACCACTCTGAGAATTGTGGCCCTATGAGGGGGAAATAGGGGCTCTCCTAAAAACTCTTAGCACCTTAGCAAACTACAATTTCCAGAATTCTTTGGGGGAAGCCACGAATGTTCACAGAGGTATAATACTGCTTTAAATGCATAGTGCAGATGGGCCTAAGATTTCCTGCGTAAAGACTGATTGGCTGGGTTGCAAAATCCTAGAGCTTAAAATTGACCTCTGTGTCGTTGTACCAAAATAATAAAAAGTCTCAAGCATGATTTCGCATTTTGTTGTTTTACTAAGAGACATATGGAAAACAGTCATATTATAGGAAAATAAATATGTATGAACAGTATTCTGGAGGAGACATTTAAATGCATCTCCCTGTTGCACTGAAAAGTCTCTTCAGCGCCCTTCACCTTGAACTAATGACTTGGCTTTGCATAACTAGATTCAGCAAAGATACCAAGTAGTTTTTTAATGGCACTTTGTTGGGCAAACAGGAGTTTGGCCTGTGTTTAATAAGCCTTCCTTTCCTGTGGTTATGTAATGGTTAATAATTCAGCAGCTGCCGGTTGGCAGAGGGAAAGAGATGTCTCTCTATTTTTCCACTGGGATGGCAAGATTGCTTGATTGCTGTATCCGCTCAGTAATCCTGAGGTGGTCATCATTGTGATGCAGTTCCAGGAAACTGAACTCCACCAATTTGAAATAAACTCTTATTTACAGTTTCCAATCAAAATGAGCTGCAGTCAGAAACATATTGGGATGTATATTGGTTTGGAAGTTTCCATGTCAATCCCTTCTCCCCGCATTCCATCCCAGTGGAAAATGGGTGACGTGACTTGAGTAGAGTGTTGCATAAGCCTGCTCTTCATAGTTTATCACATAGAGAATCCCACTTGTTCCCTCTGCCGGTGGAAGATAGTGCATATTCAGCAACTATCGATGAGTAAGAGAGTTTGTGAGTAAATTAGAGCAAATTAGATCCAGTACATATCACTCTGGTAAAGTTAATGGAGTCATGGGAGGGACCTCCTTGAGGGGTCATCAGTGGAAGGAACAATGTCAGAATCATAAGATGAAAAAGAGTCATGTACAGTGGTACCTCGGGTTACATACGCTTCAGGTTACATACGCTTCAGGTTACAGACTCTGCTAACCCAGAAATAGTGCTTCAGGTTAAGAACTTTGCTTCAGGATGAGAACAGAAATCGTGCTCCGGCGGCGCAGCGGCAGCAGGAGGCCCCATTAGCTAAAGTGGTGCTTCAGGTTAAGAACAGTTTCAGGATAAGAATGGACCTCTGGAACGAATTAAGTACTTAACCCAAGGTACCACTGTACTGGATGCAGAGCATCCCTTCCCCAAACAGAAGGCCTCTTTTCCTTGGTGAAAATCACCTCCCTTCCTTCTTCCTCCATCTCATTAATTCATTAAAATTCTGGATGATGATAATAATAATGATGATGATGATACTGATACTGATAATGAAAATAATAATAATAATAATTAATAATACTGTTTATACCCTCCCCATCAGTCTGGGTTTCCCCAGCCACTTTGGGCAGCTTCCAGCAAAATATAAAAAATAATAAAATGTCAGACATTAAAAACTTCCTTGAACAGGGCTGCCTTCAAGGGTAAAGGAGCCTGTGCTTCACACCATAATGCTATGCCACAAACCTTTGTAAATTCAATTGTGATGAAGCTCATTTGATATCAGCAGTCAAGCCTCTTGAATCCGTGTTGGACTGTGGTGCCATTGAATTGACAGTTTGCTGTAAAATTTGGAATGAATGAATTTGGAATTTTATCAAATTCACACCTGATTAAGAAATGAAAAAAAATGTGTAGAAATGCACCCTATTTGCCTGGTGTTTAATTGCTAAGACTGTGCTATGTATAGCGGGGAGGTGGGGATATACTGTCTATGAATATTAATATGTTCTGTGCTTTGATAGCTTGAATATAGGTTACAGATTTTGGTTCATTAGTGAGACCAAGAAAGTAATTACAATTTCTGGGGAAGACAACCTAAGCTGCTGATGGCAGTCCTGTATGTTGATGTCCCCTGCTGATACATAAAAAGGTTATTTCCAAGAGACAGCACGGAAGAGTTAATGTAAAGCTGTAATGTAATATAAAGGAGAATTGAACTGCTAGGAGAAAGTATTGGCTTCCTTTGCCCTCTTTGACTGCAACTACCTGTTCCATCTTCAAGGACAAAATCTTGGAATTCTTTACTGCATCATTACAAACCTTATAAAGGAAAAATGGAAGAGGCTGATTTTAATTCATTGTGTACCTATGTTGACTTAGAACATAGGTTTTTCATTCAGTTTGCAGGCACTGTAGTCCAAGGAACACTTTGATTGCCTAAATCCATTATCTTTAATTTCAATGATTTTGTGTAGTGGAGGGTGGGGTGATGTCTCTACCCAATTTAAATCATGCAAATCAGAGGCTCAATTAACAACTGGATTACAAATAATTAATACCCCCCTTTCCCCCAAACTAGGAATAATTTTCATCATTGTTTTCAGAATTGTTCAAATAAATTGTTGAAGTAAAAGCAGTAGGTTAAAAACAACAACAGCCAATTACTCTCATTGTATTACAGTGCAATCTGCAGCCTCCTGCTAAAACTGGGTGACTTTTGACAGGCCAGTAGATAAGAAGCAGAAATCGGAACAAAAATAAAAACTTTTGGTGCCTGTGAGAGGAAGTGAAAGAATATGCAGCTACAGCTAAGGTCAGCCAATGGAACGAGGCCTAGATATGTGCTGGAACTGTGTTAAAAGGTCAACCCAAAGTTGGGAATTTTGCCTTGCTTTAAAAACATATTACAATTTTTTTTGTATAGATGTTGAGGAATAGATATGAAGTGTCAGTGAGGGTAGTTGTGCAGGCCTGGGATAAGAGTATGAAAGGCCTGAGGCTAATAGGAGGGAAAAGACTTTAGTAGTATGGCATGCTGCAAATATCTCAGCAGCAACAACATCATGAAGTTATCTAAAATTTTAAAATGTGTTCAAATCGTAATTCATTCACTACACTCATTTCTTCAAACATCTCCCCCCCCCCATTTCCCCCCTGGCTTTGGTTGTAGCAAACTTCACGAATTCAAATATCTGACAAATTCCCTTTCAGTTTTCATGCGCTTGCACCACGGCAGATCAGAAGATATTTGATCCTCCTTAGAAGGAGCATTATCCATTAAAGTTAGTAACGATTCGTGACACATACAGCCACAATGCAGTTTCAACATTTCGAAAACACTCTAGCGTTGGAGTCAAAGACACTTAGATTCATCCGAAAACATTCATCGTCTTTTCTCTCTGTATCTGAGAAAGGGTATGGATCCAACAAACTGCTGCTTCTGTCTCCCTCCCTCCTGTAAAATCTGTGGGGAGATGATTTGGGTATTTCTGACGTAGACATTTGATAGCTGCACTGGGGAAGGAAGTTGAAATATTAGGGTGAAAACGTAAACATAGATTTCCCGCCTACTCCTGCCTCCTAATAACAAGCCTATGAGGAAGATAAGAGAGCGTGAGTGGCCTGAAGTCACCCAGTAAGCTTTGTTGCTTAGCTAGGAAATTGCAGGCTTAGCGAAGTTTAATCTGGCCCTGCTCTTGAGTCTTTCCACTCTGCAAGGAATGGAAATGTGGGAAGACCCAAAAGCAAGCCATGATACTTCAGAGACCGAAAAGCCTTGAAAGCTCTCCTGCAGTCATGTCGAGTTTGGGTGGTTGTATCTACTAAAGCTGTCCTGTTAGCACAAGGGTTTAGACCTTTCCAACAGGACTTCCTCTTCCTGTGAAAACCCACCCACCCCCAATCTGTTCTGAAGTTTCCCGCAGCTTTCTAGAGTAGATTTGGGGGACACAAGAGAGAGGAAGTTCCATTTTGCAGGCAGAGGTTCTTATGCTAATAGAATAACTTGAGTTGGATACAAACTGGTATTGCTTTCAGGAATTTATGGCACTGGATGGCTGGTCAATTCCACAATTTAGTCCTAGAGGGCTTCAGATTTTCATTTCTTGAATGTAGAAAGCAGCATGGTCAGCAGACACCATGTTGCAATCTACTGTTGCATTAGGAAACTCGTATGTATCCATTAACCCCCCAACCAAACTTATTTATGTCAAGTTCTTCAAAACCTCAATTGGGAGTAGCTCATTCTCACATGGTGAAGGCTTCTAATGATTGTATGTGCTTAAGCCTCAGAAACCAACATCAACCTCTGCATTAGCAGGCGGTATGAAGCTTCTGAATAGGCCATACCTGATATACATTCCTGGCTTTCTAGCTTTGGTCAACAGAATAATACCTTCTGCTTGTTGCCCTTTGGGTTCAAGGTTAAGCCAGTAACTTCTGAAACACGAACCCTGCCCAGGTCCAGATTCAAGTTTGTCCAGCTTCTGCCAGGTTTCAAAAGCATACTAATTATTTATTAGGGAAAAAAAGACTTGTACTTTCTCACTAGGTTGGCTTGTCATTTATAGTTGATGTACTTATGACCTACTGAGCTAGGGCCCTCTCCTGACCACTGCTTTCTAACTCTAGTGCAGAGTTTCTGTTCTTTCCCAGTGCAGGAGAAAACATCCAGGCACTTATATGGCTCCTGTGTGCTTTCTAATACATGGCAAAGAGATGCTTTAGTGACAAGATTTGCATTGGAGAATTGGCAAGGGAGGGAGTGCTTAAATGTCCAGTCTTCCTGCCTTGTAGTCCTGATCCAAATCTCTCCTGGAACTGCTGCTTTTAAGAACAGAAAAATTATGCCAAGTGATCCAGTCACTGATCTTCTGAGTTGCATGTAGTTTTGACCTTAAGTCACAAGAAAATAATCAGTTTTGTTTCAGAGCACATTTATTCTGGTGGTTCATCTGAACCTACGTAGAACCATATTTTACCTCCTTTCTCTCCTCCCTCCCCCCCCAAAGCTTTGTGCTTGATTTGACCCAACAGTAAGGACAGAAGAATATCCCAAAGAGGATTCTGTTTTTCAGAACTGTGGCCCAGAGAAAACCCAGAACAGATCTAGATGTAATAGATAGATATAGATATAGATATAGATATAGATATAGATATAGAAGATATAGATCTAGATATCCCACCCAAATTTTGCAGCTTGGAGTCACACTAAACATTTGGCTAAGATGTGGTGAATATCTAGATTTTCTAGAGCTGTCTTGACTGAACAACACATTCATTTTGAAGCTGCTTCATCACTAACTTGCACAGCCAATGATCACAATGTTTAACACATGTCCTTCTTTAGCAGTCTCCAAGAGCAACAATCCTACAAGTTTATCTTGTACATGAGCTGAAGGGGGTGGGGAGCAATGTGTGCCAACAGTTTTCCAAAAGAAACAAAACAGGGTCAGTTTCACATAGTTTTAATGCATCTGACATTTATGCAACTTCCATGTCCAGTACTAAGATTAGGTCCATCAGTAGTACTCCACCCCCCCTTTTCATTTTCAGTCCTAATTTTTTTAGAATTTTCATTTAGCTCTCTACAACTGTAATGACTGCAATTATGGTAATTCCCCAATCTTAAATATTTGCTGCAATATTATCCACTTACCGGCACTTTGTTGATACATACCATCCCTGCTGTGCTGATGCAACATTGTGTAATTGGCATAGCGCTCAGCCTGCTCAGAAATGTTGAAATGGCATTTGGAATAATGCAGATGGGCCTGTTATTGCTCATACTGTGTTTGCCACCCAGCCCTCACTGTACACTTATCCTGATGGAAGGAGAGAAGGGCCTAAGCCATTGAACTAGGGCAGGCATAGGCAAACTCGGTCCTCCAGATGTTTTGGGACTACAACTCCCATTATCCCTGACCACTGGTCCTGTTAGCTATGGATCATGAGAGTTGTAGGCCAAACACATTTGGTCAGAAAGCTTTAGCACTTTATTATGGTACTGCATGGAACCTCAGTTTAAATTTCATTTCCAGGTACTTGCAGAAAAGGAATGCCCCACAGCGCTAAAGGGTTCTAGTGCAGAAGTAACATTCATATGTAATGATGGAATAGTTGAGTATTTGTTTAGAATACAGAATTCAGTGATACAGGAAAGCCATTGTGCTGACTGCACATGAGGCATGGAAAGCCTTTTTGCTCTCTCTTTTATGTTGCCAGCATCCTCTCTGAGGAAAGGGACATTCAGAGTTTAGAGGTTTGAATATCTGTGCATATATCTATCAGTCTATTTAATTTCTTTTCATATTTTTTTATCCCTCATGGAACCTAAGGTGGCATATTATGTGGTTCCCAGGTGGTCATCCATCCAGGCACTGATCAGACCCAAACCTGCTTAGCTTCAGCAAAATGTTAAGATGGATGGGCATTGTGTCCCATTAAGTTAAGTGCACCTTGGGATGACCATCTTAACCTAGCAACCCAGAATCCAGAACCAGCCCTCCTTCAGAGACAAATCTCATTTTTGCTGTTTACCAGAGATGATTACTGAAACTCAAAATGGATAGTTTCTGAACATGTGTTCAAAACCGGTTCTGAATGTGCGGGAAGCAGCAGAAAGAAGCATTGTTTGGTGCTCGTGTTGTCTAGGATCACTTTTCTATTTGCAATGTGTGAAGCCGAAATGGGTTTAATGAAAACCCTCTTGTTGCCATAGTATCAAAATTTGAAGTTCATTATTTCAGCGAGAGACAGAAAGACTGGTTCGGCCTAATTATCACATAAGATTTCACAAGCGGTCATTTGGCCTGCAGGAATTCTCAGCCTACTTCTGAGATGATCACATCCGTGTTTTCCCTTAGCTTCTGAGTAACTTCTGCTTTCCCACCCAGCCCTCTGGAGCAAGTCTTGCAGAGGAATGGGAAGCTAGAGTGACTCCTGGAGTTGGGGCAGGCCCAAAGAGAAAAGAGTGGGTTGGATATTGAAACATTGGAGAGCCACTGCCATTCATTGTAGACAATACTGAGCTAGACGGACCAGTTGTCTGACTGAAGGGTCTCCTGCACTAGAGGCAGCCATTTAGAAGCAATCAGGTCCAACTTAAATAAGGCAACATCAGTTTGCTTACATTTCAGATGACACAGTTCCGAAGAGAAGGCGTTTCTGAGGCATTCATGTGTTACATTCAGAAATCTTGGAAACAAACGACTGAGCGTGACCATCAGATGGAATACGACAATTTGGAGGCATGTACAGTGGTACCTCGCAAGACGAATGCCTCAGAAGACGAAAAACTTGCAAGACGAAAGAGTTTTTCGTTTTTTGAGTTGCTTCGCAAGACGAATTTCCCTATGGGCTTGCTTCGCAAGACGAAAACGTCTTGAAAGTTTGTTTCCTTTTTCTTAAAACCGCTTGAAGAGCTGCAGTTGCGACTTGACCGTGCTTCGCAAGACGAAAAATTCGCAAGACGAAAAAACTTGCAGAACGAATTAATTTCGTCTTGCGAGGCACCACTGTACTTGGGGGGCATCAGCTACTGAGATGTTGCTAGGGATGTGAGCAATCAAGTATTTAAATATTTATTAATTCATTTGTTCGTCACTTAACTCGAGGCAGTATGACTTAGAATCAAGTTTTAAAACATAAAAAATTATTGACAGCCAACAATATTTTAAAGTATGAAATCAAAACATAAAGCACCAACTTCCATGGGTTGGGTGGGTGATAATTAGCAATCCACAGCAGCACTAACTCAGGTGGATTATATGCTTGTTGTAGATTCAACTTAACATGAAGTCTACACCTGTGGACCACCTGCTTGTGTTACATGCTCTGCAGACATTTTATTTCCTGTATTGTGCTTATGATACAGTTGGAGCCTGAACTATGTTAGATTGACCTGTGTTAGCCTGAGATTATTTACGGATGCGTTGCTTTGTGGCTGGGGACCTGTAAGCAGATGCAAATAACTGTATACTTTGGAGAGACAGAACATTGAACACTAGGCTCCACCATCCCATCCCTTGATCCTGTTGGGT
Source organism: Podarcis liolepis (assembly GCF_965112155.1). NCBI lineage: Eukaryota > Metazoa > Chordata > Lepidosauria > Squamata > Lacertidae > Podarcis > Podarcis liolepis. The sequence continues at coordinate 61,588,152 of NC_139555.1, read as the reverse complement.
TCTCCCCCTTGTGGTGTAGTGGTTAAGAGCCAGTGTGGTGTAGTGGTTAAGAGCGGTAGTCACGTAATCTGGGTAACCGGGTTCGCGTCTCCGCTCCTCCACATGCAGCTGCTGGGTGACCTTGGGCCAGTCACACTTCTGTGAAGTCTCTCAGCCCCACTCACCTCACAGAGTGTTTGTTGTGGGGGAGGAAGGGAAAGGAGAATGTTAGCCGCTTTGAGACTCCTGAAGGGGAGTGAAAGGCGGGATATCAAATCCAAACTCTTCTTCTTCTTCTTCTTGACCCTCCCTAGAGCAGTCTCAAGTTTGTTTTTCACTAATAAACTGTCCCTAATGTTTTGTGGGCAGTTTATTGTGTGATATTCTTGTTTAACTAGAATATCTAGTTTAGTTGGCCTTAGGTTTGAAGGAGTCATTTTTTAACACACCCACACCCAGTAAGCAAAAAAAATGTGGTTATTAAATTTATGCACACATGTGTTTCAACTTTCAGAGAAAAGCAAAACACGAGGCATTGTACCAAATATAGTCTCATGCTGAAATATCTAAAGGACTGTCATTTTATCACTTTGAAATTGACTTTTTCAGTTTGTGTTTTGTGTTCTTTTGCACCATTGGATCATATTTTTGTTTCAGTATGATTGTCAAGATGACAGCAGCTCACATGTGTAAGTCTGATTACGTTGTTTGCTCCTGGTCTCCATGGCAAATGGCAGAGCCAGGGAACTTGAAGTAGGGGAATGGAAGCTAGAACAATAATGGTGAAACATCTGTGCTTCTTGCATGTATTGTTTGAAAATCTCTTTTCTTTCAACTTGAGTGTCCTTATGACCACTTCCAGGATTCTGCCATTGCTGCAATGTAAAGCAAGGTGTTATTGAAAAACAGCCAGTAATTATACTTAGATATACAGTCTGTATGGCATGCGGGTAACTGTGGTTTAAACCACTGTGCTGCTTGTGCTTGCCGATCGAAAGGTCAGCGGTTCGAGGCCCCGCAATGGGGTGAGCTCCCATTGTTCAATCCCAGCTCCTGCCAACCTAGCAGTTCGAAAGCATGTAGTGCAAGTAGATAGAAAGGTACTGTTCCGGCGGGAAGGTAAACGGCGTTTCCGTGCGCTGCTCTGGCTTTGCCAGAAGTGGCTTAGTCATGCTGGCCACGTGACCCGGAAGCTGTCTGCGGAAGCAGGCAAACGCAGGCTCCCTCGGCCTGTAAAGCAAAATGAGCGCCGCAACCCCAGAGTCGTTCGCGACGGGACTTAAATATCAGGGGTCCCTCTACCTTTATACAGTCTTCATAAACTTAGGAGATTCTCTGGAAACACTGAAGTGGTTCAAACCAGAAGCATTCAGCAGAGTTTCATTCCATGTTTACAATATTTGAATCTATACAATATCTTCAACCACTCCATTCAAGAAAAACTAATGCATTGTCTTTCACTTAAACTGATAGATGTTGCTATTATAAGCCAAAAAGAGCCAGACCTCTTATATCTGTGATATCCATAATGAAACTGCATCTTGAACTATTCAAAATACTCGAGAATTCCAAGAAACATTGCAAAGCATGAAATTATTTTGCAAGGAAAGAAATTTGGTACTTCAAACATTCATAAATGTTTAGCTCTGCAAGTTGGAGTGGTATACAATAGACTCACTGATGTAGATTCAACCTACTGTGTTTGTGCTGGGCTCTGTGTTCCAGAAGTAGTATGAACTAATAATATATTAGAGATACTACAGTGATGTGACAGTAGAAATTAATGTTGTAATTTATAGAAGGAACTTGTGAACCATCCTTCATAAAAAATAGATTGTATAATGGGTTACACACATTACATAAACAATGCATAAAGCACCATTAAAAATATACAACTTACAACAATAAAATTCCAGATTTCTAAAATGAAAAAACCGACCGCATGAACAATAACATAATAAAACTGCAGCAGTTCATAAGAGCCTTAGAACCTCTTATTAGAGGCCCAAAATAAATTCATTTTGTTGAAGTTCAACAGACTGTATTTGGTCTCCAACTCAGTAATAGCCATTGTGATATCTTCCAGGTGAACTACAAGTCCCATCACTCTGGCCATTGGTCATGCTGATGGGAGCCATAGTCCATGGGCACCATGCTGGATAGCTCTGCTGCAACTGTTATCTTAGGGTGGTGGGGGTTTTTCCTTTGAGTCAAATTAGTCAGAAACTCTGAGGTATGTCTATGTTCCTCCATACCATGGGATTAGGCTCATTTTCTCTATCTAGATTGTCTTTATTCAACATATGTAAACAGCTCTCATGTCTTCACCTTCTTTCTGCTTGTTGTACTCTATATTTGGATTTGTAGAGAGATTTTATTCGTTTGACATGAAGTTATATCTAATGGTGGCTTTGCCTTAGAGGAAAGTGCTTCTTCTCACACTCAGGGCACTCAAATTTCACTACTTCAGCCCCCAGTTCTCTTCTGATTCTGCTTCAGAAGGTCACCCAGCTCTCAGCAACAGCTTTCAGAGGAGAAATGAGAGGCTTTTAGTGGGGGAAGAAGTTACCAGTGAGAATCAGGTACTTTGAAGCTAAAGCCACCGTTTAGTACAACTCATGATACAAATGCGAGTTAAATTGCACAAGCTCTGGATGTTACATTAATTCCCAATAGGGGCAGTGGTCTGGGGTTCAATATATATCTAAGCATCACCAATTCATACTCTGGGTTTCACTTCATATTCAAACAAACCCAATTGACACGCTGGGATTCAGTTCATACCCTCTTGACGATCCTTCCCCATTGCCTTGTGTGGCATCCGATTGGTGTTATAGAAGCTCACATGCACCAGTCATTTCCAATACTAAAGGGGATTGGAGAATAGGTCATTCCCAGTTAGCACACCAGAGCAAGCCAGCCATGTCCTGTCCCCCACTGCCTGCATAGGCTGCTATGTCGACTGCAGCAGCACAGCTCTGCTGCCTAGAACAATGATATTAGACCCTCTTGGACATGGTAGTTTGTTTTTGTGATTGAAATACAGCATTAGGAACAAATCTGGTTTCTGTTCCTGCTGGCAAGGTGTTTGTTTAAAGGCTGGCTGATCAATGTGAAATATATTCTTGTTTGATATGTGGGTCCCTCCTCCCCCACCTAACAAAACCAAAAGAAAGTTTCAATAAATGGCTTAAGTGCAAGTAATTACAATGGCTCAGTATTCTGCACAGGCAGGAATTAATATACGAGTTGAAAATGTCAAAATAAAAAAGTCAGGGAAGTGAATTGAAAAAGAAAGTTGAACATTAGCTAAAATGAACCTGTTTGTTGGCAGAAGCTCCCCGCAGTATTAAGAAAGGTTAGGAGGGGATATATATTAAGGCTGAATATTTCACATTTAATTAAGATGTTGCATAAGATATCCAAAGTGTCTTGTTCCATGTTGAAAGTGGGACAATTAATATAATGAAAAATTCATATTCATAGCTGCAGGGCTATGTTGTGGGATAATTTATATGCCTAACATGGTTTTTCCACAGTCAAGATTTCAGGAGCCAGACGTGAAACAGGTGTCTTGTGATTCCCCATACCTTCTGGAGAAGATTGTGGGGGTGGACACAGGCAACTCCCGCCCTCCTGCCCTCCCCCTTCATTCACAGAAGCCTCTGGGTGGTCAAAGGACATTAACATATAGACAACTGCATAAGAAATAACTCTCTTTATCTTCTTTTTTACTCCCAAGACCAGAGACATTGACCTCAGGTCACGTCCACCCCATGCATTTAAAGCACACGACTTCCCCAAGAGAATCCTAGGAACTGTAGTTTGCCGCTCACAGAATGGCAGTTCTCAGCACACTTAACAAACTACATTTCCCAGGATTCCTTGGGGAAAGTGGTGTGCTTTAAATGTGTGGTGTATATGCAGACTGAGGCAGAAAGAATGATAAGCAAGAGCCCAGCATCATGTTCAGTAAATAGCAAGCTGGTCTGCATTTTGAATGAGGAACAAGGCACACTTATGCTAGGATGTGAACTAATGTGCTGACCAGTTTTGACAGTTCTGCATATTGCATAATGGACAGTAATTTGGAAAATGGCAGGACAGCTTTTGTAGATAATTGCCCCAAACATGTAATGTCACCTTTTAGCAGGCAGAAATATTCAAGGAAAATGAGATTTGTCTTGCCTAGCTTTAGCTTGGACAGTGCCTTATTCTGTCTCACCTTGGACAAATGCTGGGTTTGCTATAGGCACTGAAGCCTTGGTGTGTGGGTGTGTTTGGAATTCACTTCTTATAAGGCCTAAGAATATCTACCTTCCTTAAAAACACATTGTAACATCTTGCATGAAGAATCAAATAATATTAATAAAAATAAAAAACCCTGACAGCCTTGTTGGCTTTCCTGGCAGGCTATGGACTTTTGGCTCTTTCTGTTTGGCAAACGCAGGCAATACTCCACTATTCTGTGATGGTTTGGGATTTCAAACTGCAGACCAGTTTGTTCCCTGGCACTTGAGACGTTTCAAAGTCATGTTTTCTTTCCCTTCTTATAATTTACAGTGACCGAAATCCAGATGTTCCCTCATTCCTGCTCATGTTCAAACGGTTGACAGGATTTTAGCTTGTTTTCTTTCTGGTTCAGCACCACCGGCACCAGGCCACACAGTCTTGGAGAGATTAGGCCTTTGGAGCCTGAAGCAAAGTTGTTACTTGCATTGACTGCCATTGTTAGTATGAACTGTAGTGTTGTAGGAAGGAAGTCTTAATGCTGAGGGAGCCAGCACAGAACTTGAGTGGGAAAGCAAGATTAAAAGGCAGGGATAGAACTTATTTGAATTGAAAACATTATTCCTGGAACTTAGTGGCCTCAGATCTTTTTCTTGAGAGCAGCACTTGCCCTCTCTCAAGCCTTTCTCTTGCATAATACTTTAAGGGCTGCTGCCTAATAAAGAGCTTGAAAGGTCAACATCTCAGACTCCAACAGGCTGTGTGATGTGAGCATATATTTGCTTTCCATTCCCATTCTCCAACAGACACATCCCCTGTGCTATGGGAGAGATGGAGACTGATGAGAGCTTCTGTGGAGTCGTGGCTGGAGTGTCAGACCAGGGTTCAAGTCTCCACTTGGACATGAAGCTCACTAAGTGACTTTGGGCCAGTCACCAAATCTCAGCCTAACCTGCCTAATAATAATAATAATAATAATAATAATAATAATAATAATAATTTATTGTTTATACTCGCCCATCTGGCAGGGCTTCCCCAGGCACTCTGGGTGACTTCCAACAAAATATTAAAATACCGCATCAAACATTAAAAGCTTCCCTAAACAGGGCTGCCTTCAGATGTCTTCTAAAAGTCTGGTAGTTGTTGTTGTTTTTGACATCTGGTGGGAGGGCGTTCCACAGGGAAGGCCCTCTGCCTGGTTCCCTGTAACTTGGCTTCTCGCAGTGACCACAGTGTCCAGGTAGAACGATGGGGGTGGAGACGCTCCTTCAGATATACTGGACCGAGGCCATTTAGGGCTTTAAAGGTCAGCACCAACACTTTGAATTGTGCTCGGAAACGTACTGGGAGCCAATGTAGTTCTTTCGAGACCAGTGTTTTGCGGTCTCGGCGACCGGTCCCAGTCACCAGTCTAGCTGCCGCATTCTGGATTACCGGTAGTTGTAGTTTCCCGAGGCAGGCCCTACAAATAACCCAGAGATGCATTTTAAATAAAAGGACACATTCTACTCATGTAAAAACATGCTGATTCCCGGACTGTCCGCTGGTCAGATTTAGAAGGCGATTGGGACAGATCCCGCCCCCGGGCCTTAGTCTGAGTACCCATGTTATTGTGCTTTCCCTGAGAATGGCTAGGATGACAGATGTGTGAATGCAGTGCTTTCTCTCTATTCCAGCAACAGCATCACTGGGTGAGCCTTCCTTTTGCAAGCTTGGCACAGGAATCTCTGCTTGTGCAATAGGGCCCCGCCCAAAATGCTAAGAAGGTAATTCCCTGCTGGCCACAGGATGAGCTGCTATGTAAACCATTCCACCCCCCACCCCAACCAAGGCAGGGAGAATCACTACACTATGGGCTTCCCTGGCCCTGTTTAAAGATTAATGTGGTAGTAGAAATATAGCCTTGTGACACCTTAAAAGGTAACAGATTTATTATAGCATAAGCTTTTGAGGACTAAAAACCATTACAGCATGGTTGGCAGATTGTGTGCACATGTGTAATGCAACTAAATACCACAATGCAATACAATATGATATGCATGTATATGTATATATATAAAAGGGACGCGGGTGGCACTGTGGGTTAACCCACAGAGCCTAGGACTTGCCGATCAGAAGGTCGGCGGTTCGAATCCCCGCGACAGGGTGAGCTCCCGTTGCTCGGTCCCTGCTCCTGCCAACCTAGCAGTTCAAAAGCACGTCAAAGTGCAAGTAGATAAATAGGTACCGCTCCGGCAGGAAGGTAAACAGTGTTTCCGTACGCTGCTCTGGTTCACCAGAAGCGGCTTAGTCATGCTGGCCACATGACCCGGAAGCTGTACGCCGGCTCCCTCGGCCAATAAAGCGAGATGAGCGCCGCAACCCCAGAGTCGGTCACGACTAGACCTAATGGTCAGGGGTCCCTTTACCTTTATATGTATATATATAAAATACGTAAACATAATAATTAGTGATAACACAATTTTCCTAGGTAAGCTTTGCCAATTTCAGACATATAATGAGAGGCAAATCACTGTTCTAAAATGAATTAGGTCTGCTAGTTCTAGAAATCTCATGCTGGTGTATTCTGCTGAAGGTTATTATTTAAAAAAAACAGTTAAATGTGACTTTCAGCTCAGTAGCAGGGTGTCCTGGGAGACTGAAATACTGTTACATTTGTATCTGAAAGTTGGCATATTTTGGTCTATTTATATTCTTTTCTTGTGTTTCCCTTTTATATATCAGCACATTTGATTCTATTCATTTAGGTCTTAATGAAGGTCATGGATGTATCTCCAGTTATGTGTGTTGAAGTACCTTAGCATATCTAGGATTGTAGGTTGGATCCTGAGAAGAGTGAGCAGAATGATACTTTCCTGGTTCCTCTCCCATACCGCCTCCATGTGCTCCCGCAAAGCCCCTCTTGAGACCCTCTAGCATAGTGTGGGTGGGGCTGCAGGAAAACTGGACAATTGTAAGAATTTGACACATGTTTTGCACAAACAGAAAGACCATTCCAATCATACAAGACTCCTTTGGATCCAAGGCAGTAATCACCAATGTTACAAATGGTCATTATTCTTACCTTTTAGGTGTTTTAGCTTTCCATAGAAAGCATAGGGGCTATTCAGGTGTGCATTAAACATGCATATAGGAGAGATGGAATCATACATTATGCCCATGCTCCCAGTTTCTGTGATTCTCTTGAAAGCCTGCTTGTGGTTCAGACCACAATGACAGTGCAATTCTTTGCACACTTACTTGGGATTACGTAAGCTGAACTGAACATAATGGCAGTTACTTCCAACATGTATAGGACTGGACTTCAAATCTTAGTTTAAAGGTGACACAAGATCCTTTCCATTTTTTGTTGCTACAGTCTAGTATGGCTCCCTCTGTGGGATTGTTGAGTTAGATGATAAGTAGTGTTTTTGTAATAAAGCATTCAAAGAAGGAAGAAAGTAAAATGATTGACAGGTTCAATAAAAACTTCATCAGCCTCCCATGCTGCAGAAGTCCTATGCACTGTCTTGCAGGGTGATCATAATACATTCTGTGGGACCTGTGAGGGTTTCTGACACACATTAACCAGAAAGACTTTATTGATTTTAACTGTTCTGTCTCTCTTTTTATTGCAGAATGTATCAATAATAATAATAATAATAATAAAGTATAGCACATGCTGTGTTTGCATGGCTTGTTCAAAACCAAAGTGCTCCAACATTGATTCAGCTTTGGAAAGTGGCTCACACCCAATATTTGGGTACAGTAGATCTGTGCTTTGAATTAATTGGTGTAATTAATTGATTAAATGTTTTTGAGCAATTGAAATTCTCCCATAATTAACTGGTGGTGGCCTTCCTGCCTGTGACCCTAGAAATATATGCATCTCTGAGTCTTGAGATACAGAGCCGGAAGAAAAGGGTCTCTAATCTTAGCTAGTTGCTTTCTCTTCATCCTCAGGCTCTGCCCAAGGCCAGGGAAAGAGGCCAAAGCACAGGACCCAAAACAGTGAATTCATAACTGGACTTGTTAAGCTGCATGTGGTCAGCCAGCTCCGCATATGGCTGAGAAGAGAGTGCCTGACTGTGCTTGCTTCTATAAGAACATAAGAAGCTACCTTCTATTGAGTAAGACCATTGGTCCATCTATCTTAGTGTTGTCTACACTGACAGGCAGAGATGAAGGCAGGAATTCCCCCCACCCTGATCTGGAGGTGCCAAGGTTGTGTAAAATAGCTACATTCACCTTTAAAGGCAAACTGAATTGAATTCCCCCCCCCATCCCTGGTGGGTGCTGTCACTTACTGACTTGCTGGTATGTTCTGGGCTTATTCCTTGATGCTCCCATTTTATCCTTCAGGGGCATGGCCAAACTTGCCCTCCAGCTGTTTTGGGACTACAACTCCCATCATTCCTAGCTAACAGGACCAGTGGTCAGGGATGATGGGAATTGTAGTCCCAAAGCTCCTGGAGGGCCAAGTTTGGCCATGCCTGCAAGTTCAAGCTGTAGCATTACAAGCTGAGTGGTCTTTTTAGCATTTTTCAATATCGAATTACCAGCCCAACGATACAGCAATCTAGATTTCCTAAACATGTTATTTTGTTAAAAAGCAGCATTAGTGTTAATTGTAAGGAAAACATTTGTAAGATTTTGGGTTAGTGGTATTTTGAAGTGCTTAAACTGCATAAATTTACGCAGTGTGTTGATCTTTGGGAGGTGTAATAAGAGAGGTAGTGATTTTATGCATAGCTGGTGAAATGAAGGTGATATGTAAGATGACCAGTGAAAACTAAACTTTCATTCTAGTGATTAGATAGCTAATTTTTTGAAGGACAGCAGAAAAAAATATGATGTGACCTAACTGGAAGTTTGTGATGGCACTATAAAAGAGGGGAAATTGAGGTGCACATTTGTGTGTGAGAGAGTGATTTGGCAAAATGATAACCACAGGAAAAAGAACTGAACCCAAGCAAATCCTTTTTGGATTTGGAGCTTTTTAGCTTCGAAAAAACACGAGCAGGGGAGCATGATAGAGGTGCATAAGATCATGCACTGTATGGGGAAGGTGGATAGCTGTTCTTCTTCTTCTTCCAAAATACTAGAACCCTCCAGTCAAGCTGAGGGTTGGAAGACTGAGGGTAGACAAAAGGAAATACCCCTTCACCCATTGCATAGGCAAACTGTGAAATTCCCGCACACAAGATGCATTGTTGGCCATCAAATTGGACAGCTGTAAAGGGAGATTAGACTTGTCATTGACTGCTGTCCATGGTTACTGTGTAGTGCCTCCAGCACCAGAGGTAGTGTGATATGTAGCTGAATAGCAGTTGCTGAGAATCACATTTGGGGAGAATGCTGTTGCACTCAGGTCCTTCTTTGGCACCTTGTTGGCCACTGTGGAAACAGAATGGCAGACCAGGTGGATCCAGCAGGGCTTTTTTTTTTTTTTTTACTTTCTTAATACTGTTTTTCCAAGCCTGGTCTGAAACTTTACTTATTCAGATGGTGTTTTCTTCATCTGCCACCTTCCCGTTTCTCATCCCCCCTCCTTTTCTTTCTGCTCTTCAATGCTTATTCCACATGGTTCACGTATCAAGACATTATTTACCCCTTTCTTGTTTCTATGACACATTCGCATAATATGTGCTGCATTATGAAAGCCTCACTTCTCAGCTGTTGCCCTGAGGTCCGGATCAGTGTCACACCCACACAGCACAAGAGAACAAAGCCATATTTATATCCATCTGGCTTCAAAAGCTCCAAATATCCCTGGTTTGCTTTGGACGTCTTTAGGTTTTGGGGGGTTTTTTGCATAAAAGGTTTTGGCAACATTTGGGCTTGAAATACTCTCCATCTTAACTCTTTGCAAAATATGACATTTTAATAAGTTTTGTTTAAATGCAACCATTCCCCTTACTTGATTTTTTAGCTAACTAGGGACAATAAGGTGATGTGCACATGGTGGATAAAGTATACCTGGGAACTGCAAATGAAGTGTGGCTCCCTGACATTTGTCCCCACATATTTTCAAATTTTTGGAGATACGTGTTTACCCCCTGCACTTTGAGATCTAGTGCTACAGTCATACTTGTGGTGAGCTAAGCATCAGTAATAAATTCATTTTTTTTCAGCCTGTTTTGGAGTGCTGGAGGAATGAAAGGAGAGGCAAAATTAATTTGCCCCTCTTGTATTTCTCCAGCTGCCTTTGCGGAGCTGGTGTTGGCAGCAGAGCTGATCTTGACCACATCGCGCAGCTCTTGGCAGCTACTAGGTGACAGCCACCATTTTGTTTTGCCCATAGTGCCCCTGTGAATGACACTACGGGAAGCCATTTCATTGCTCACAGGGGCAACAGAGAGGAACAAAATGGTGGCTACTGAGAGGGGCTCAGTGTGGCCAGAGTTAAGGTCATTCCTCACTTCTGAAATTTCCTCTGAGAAATCACTGAAGCCCCACACATTTTGGTCCCACAAATAGGGCAGCAAAAGGTGGGGGCTTTCTGTTTAGCCCTGTGGGTGTCAACAGTTATAGCATAATGTATGAATGAAATTTAAAGAATGAGTGATGTTAATAATTAGTCATGGTTCTATCATACATTTCAAATTACTTTTAAATGAAATTTTGTATCTATAGACATATTGGTGAATGGTTTCATCTTCTAACACTTCACCAAACCTTTCCTCTTCAAGGTATTATTAATCTTTTGAAATACAAATAAAACATAAATAATGGTTGAGTAACTTCCATGTCTCAAGTACAAGTTAACCTAAATACATAAATAAATCTAATAGTATAAACAATTTTTATTCAAAAACAGTTGTTGTCCCCCAAAAAGCTATGTTTAATAAGCTTTCTTGTAGCATTCCCCCCATAAAGTAGATTTTCCCCCTGGTTTTTTTATTGAAGGATTTTAAAAATTGCTTACTTGTTTTACAAGTAATGAATTGTAGTTTCCCTTTTTTCTGAAAAATGAATGCTTCACAGATAAAAGGCTTAATGTTTCACATTAGCCTGTTGTAATTCAAGTCTTGTTCTGAGCCTTGGCATTTCATTCTCCTTAAATTGCAAATGAGATTGTTAGGGATGTCACTCAGAATGCCAAAGGGTCACCTATCACCATCATTAAATGTGCTAATTCCCTGTAATTTAATAATGTTTTTTGGAGAATGGACTGAGCATTCAAGTGTCTCATTGGCAGAGGTTAATGAAAATAGTCCTGAACATGTTCACCTTATGAAAATGATACAAAAACTGGATTCGCAAAAAAAACAACCCTTTCGGATAATAAGATGAGAATGGCAATAAATTCATAGTTTGTGTAGAATCTGATGGAGGATGTGGGAAATCCCACTTTTATGCAATTTTCACTTAATTATATGTTTCTACTTTCATGATGAGTAATCTTCCACTGTGCTAATTATTTCAAATATGCCTGTGATTCCAGGTAAAATTAAGTATTAATTTTATGGAGGGATGAGAGTATAAAGCAAGTTCCATATGCATTGCTATTTCAATTGTTATGCTTCGATTATAATGAAACCCATTTTGACTTTAAATAAGAGGTGATGGGGTGGGACTTCGGAAAACTGCATTCCTACTTATCCTTTTTGCAGCCACCACATGCTCGTGTGATCTTTGGTGCCATTCATGCTGCTGGTGTACACCATTTTTCTTTAATGCAAGTTCATTCTTGAGTGCAAAAGATTCCAGAGTAATGGCAGGAAGCATTCTTACATCCTCTACAGATCTTCCCCTGCTACTGCAGGGAAACTCTGCATTCTGGTCCTGCTGCTCTTGCCAGCGCCCAATGAGTATGCACCATAGAACATGGCCCAAGTTCTCTCATGGCAACAGTGTTAGCAGCCAAACTACATCTCAGGGACATTTCTCCAGTATTATCGACCTTTTCTCATTGAAGAACTATAACATTCACTAGACCACAATGTGAAACACCATTATCGTAGGTTGCTGGCCTGATGAAATCTTGCTTTTTCATGTTGTGATTAAAAAAACAACAACAATTAATAAAAGGGAGATAAAAGGAACCAGGTATTTTTGTGGGTTAAACTTACAGACACAATCCATTTTGGTATTGTGGATCAATTGTGGACCTACATTGGCTCCCAATACATTTCCGAACACAATTCAAAGTGTTGGTGCTGACCTTTAAAGCCCTAAACGGCCTCGGTCCTGTATACCTGAAGGAGCGTCTCCACCCCCATCGTTCAGCCCGGACACTGAGGTCCAGCACCGAGGGCCTTCTGGCGGTTCCCTCACTGCGAGAGGCCAAGTTACAGGGAACCAGGCAGAGGGCCTTCTCGGTAGTGGCACCCACCCTGTAGAACGCACTCCCATCAGATGTCAAGAAAATAAACAACTATATGACATTTAGAAGACATCTGAAGGCAGCCCTGTTTAGGAAAGTTTTTAATGTTTGAAGTTTTAATGCGTTTTTAATATTCTGTTGGGAGCCACCCAGAGTGGCTAGGGAAACCCAGCCAGATGGGTGGGGTATTATTATTATTATTAATAATAATAATAAAAACACAGGGTGCTGCTTTATACCAGGATGCAGAGCGATCTGCTGTGCTGGAGGGGCTTTGCATGGAGCAGAACTGCCCACTGCTGGGTGAGCACCCCAGTACACATGCACAAAAAGCAGGTGGAAGCTTCCACCCATGGCATCCCCGCTGGTGACTGCCTGCAAAAACCTCTGAAATTTGAGGGTGGGCAGGTTGAGCCATCACAGGATCCTGAGCTGTCCCTGCTGCCATCCCATGACAGCAACACTTTGCTGTGACAGCCTGGGAGCTAATGCAACAAACGGATGTTTTCCCTGTAGCACCACCACCCTGGTAGTGCTGGCTGCATTGCTCTGCCAAGTCCCACAGCCAGGATTGCAGGCTTAGGCCACTGTCCATCCATCCCAATATTTTTTAGACATTATCTGACTAGCAGCATCTCTCCAAGGTCCCAGGTAGAGGTTTTTCACAGCCATAGAAACTGGAAAAGCAGTACCGTGTGTGTCATTAACACCCAAACACATCTTTTCAGTCCTTCTTTTAACCTTATTTTCTGAATCAGGCCTGAATATGGTAGCATTTTGTCCAGACATGATTACAGTAAGTCCACAATTTACATGGGGGTTACTTTCTGGGGATCTCACCTAAAGTCAAAATTGGGCATTCAGGGAAAAAGTCTTTGACAGTCCCATCCACCATTGCACCCCAATGTGTTTTGACTATACAATTTTGACTTTAGGTGAAATCCCCAGAAAGTAACCCCCACGTAGAATGCCCACCCACTTTTTAGTTTTATTTTATTTTAGGGAGAAGTGCATAAAGCTGAATGTTCACAAGTTAAATGTGCGTAAGTTGTGGGCTTACTGTATGTATGTATGTATGTATGTATGTATGTATGTATGTATAATGTTTAGCCCAGTAGGCTTTCACCTCACAGCACCTCACTTGCAGCTCAGTTCGGCTTCCGGGATTTGTCCAATTTCCTTATGCATGATATGCAGCATAAGGTTCCAAGTGCAACCTGTACTGTGAAAAGAGGATTTATGAATTATGAAGAGGCTTACGTGGCTTAGAGGAAAATGCAGCTAGCAAGATAAAAGACAAGTAGAGGACGTTTAGATACAAAATAAGGAAAAGGTGAGGAAGAATGACAGAGCAAATTTATAATTAGCAGGGAAGAGGATGGAATTAGACATGTGCAGACAATGACTAGCAGGCTAGTGGTTATTGCTGTGTAGCTGGGGGGGCGGGGAATGAAATCTGCAGTTGGGCTGTATTAAGGGGGGGAACGCAAATGATGGGTTTTGACCATGGCTTCCCACCAAGCAGCAGGGAAGCCATTTTAAGCAGAGAACCAAACAGGAATTGAGAACCTTTCCCCTGCCCCTTTCTGCCCACCCAAACCCATCCTAGGTGGGTTCATCTCTGACCTTGGAGCCTGCAGCTGAGTCTTAAGAATCATGCACCTACAGATTGGGTGTCACAATCCTGTAGAAAACCTTGTTCTTTGAGGATGTGCTGTGTGTTCATTTTGTCTACAAAATAAATAAAACCCGATGTCGTTAGTCATAAGTCATTCCTCAACAAATGGACCAGCAAAACTTCTGTGGGACATTTTTGCCCTCTGCCCAATGCCTCTTCCCACAAGTCCCTCTGTTCTCAAAAAACACTCATCTTTTCACATGTTTTCAGAGGAAGGTTATTTAACATAGAGATTTACTGCTGAAGACGGTGTGGGCAAGATGTTGGGTGTATCTAATGTAGAGTTTAGATATTGGCCACTGCATAGCAGCAAAGGAATTCTCAGGACAAAGTACAGTAATGTAATCAGAGCTTCCTTCACATATTTTACGTTCAGGTCAAAGGATTAAAAAATTGCATAGATTAATTTATTAATAGTTTTCATGTTACTAATTGTAGAGTTCATCTTTTTATGGCTTTTGCAAAAAAAAAAAAAAAGATTTTAAAATCACATAATAGAATGAATACAAATCAAGTTTATAAGCATTTGTAAAAATCATTTAGCAAGGTATCTCCATAAAATCATTTGCTTCTGTTAGACAAAATATAAAATCTAATTTTAACGAACTTTGGAATTGAAGCCCTCATCTTATCAGTTATTATCTTGGTTATTTGAATTTTTATATTTCATGCTTGCATGATCAAAAGAATTATTCGATTTACATATTCTGAGTCTTACTCTTTAGTGCTTCTTTCCTTCCAATTCTTGATTTGGCTGGGATAACTTTTACGGCTGTGCGGCCACCACCTGTTTCTAATCATTCATATCTCTAGAACATCAATATTCACATCACTAGAATATCAAGAGGTAGAGGAAAGTATAAGCAAAAATGTGTGATCACCTTTGCTTATTTTCATATTGATATTGTAGTTATGTGAATTATCCCACAAAATCCCTAAATGCCGATTGCATTTTCTTAGTCATGCCATTCATCTCCTCCCTCCCTGTATTCCTCACATCTGTCGATAAGCTGATTTTAGAACAACACAGAGATGGCACTACATTTGTTAGTATAATAGCTCATATATATTTCCAATTCTTAGTATTCCTCAAGTCTCACTGATACCGTAGTCTGTCTGGGTCTGGGTCTATGTGTACATACACAGGGCAGTATCCATTGAAGTTGCCCCTTTCATGAAGGGATAGCAGGCATCCTTCATCTGTTCTGGCATTTTATTTATTTCTTTAAATATCTATAGCCTGCATTTTTTAATTAATAACACAGGTCCTGTACAACATGGGGCAGATTCAGGGTGGGGGGAGGGGCGAAGAGAAGCGGCAAGTTACTTGCACAAACAGGTTGTCTTCAGTGGATACAGAAAACAGTGTATGAAATATAAATCTATATTTGTATACAGTGATACCTCGGTTTTCAAACATTATGCGTTTCAGAAGACTGTTTGAGTTCTGAAATGTTCGAAAACCGAGGTGCAGACAGTCACAAAAACAAATTTGTTTCAAGAGAGCGCCTGGGATTAGCTGAACACAGATTGATTGCGCGTGGAAGACATGTGGCATATTCAACTTCTGAGGCGTGTTCAAAAACCAAAGCATTTACTTCTGGGTTTACGGCGTTCGTAAACCGAAATGTTTGTCAATGGAGACGTTTGAAAACCGAGGTACCACTGTATATGTAGACACATGCGTAAAGGAAACCTATAAAGAAGTCATGCTCAAATATACACTTTTGGTATTGATATCAATTATGCAGATTCAGATTCATGGTGATGCAGTGAAAGAATTCTGCATGTAACCTTGTTGCCTTGTCACATAAAAAATGTTTGTAGTATTATAAAGATGAAGAAGCGCAAGTACCACTGAGGGACTCTGGCTGCATCCCACAGATGTCCATTTTAAGATTTCATATGTATATCTATGTCATCTATATGTATCTAATTTACTTACTCACCCATCCTGGAGATTACATTGTCATTAGAGCAATTGTTCAGGTGAAAATTTGACCCCACACCATACTTCTAATCCATAAACGTTTTGGACGCCTCTGTTTACCGCATTTGAGATCTTACATCAAATTCTCTTCTTAGCTGAATAAATCCAGGTTTATCCAATGGAACTTTAACAAAATTGTCCCGAACTTACACGGTGTGATTGCACCTTGCATGCAATTAACTTGCGTGATTTCAACCTTACGTGACTGAAATTCTGCAAATTAATTGTGGGCGAGATGCAGAGCTTAAAAACTCTCTGCCTTGCTTGGAAAGTGAGGATGCTCACACGGGGACAGTTCCAAGGGTGCCACCTCAAGAACGTAACCCCCATTCAAGCTGCGATCGTACTGTAAGAGAGGAACTATAATAGGAATTTCTCATCTTTATGATTAAAAATAATAATTGAGAAATAAAATGTGGCACTTTTTTAAATTAACAGCTTTTCATTTCTTTCAGCGGCTGATCTAAGCAATCTAGACAGCATGGTGAACCTCTTGCAAGATGAAATCAGCACCTCCAGGAGGAGGAGGAGATACCCAAGGCATGCGACAGATGATGATTACAACATTGAAGTGCTTCTAGGTGTTGATGACTCTGTTGTACAATTCCATGGGAAAGAACACGTTCAGAAGTATCTTCTGACGCTGATGAACATAGTGAGTAATTTACTAATGTTTAAGAACAGGTCTTGCATGTAGCTATTGCTGTCTCTCATCAAAATAAATACTTCAAGCTAGGGAGCCCTTATTCCTAGGAAGGGACGTGGATTCACTGGAAAAATTCAATCAAGGACTGCAGTGGGTGGTGGGCGGAGCCTGAAGCATTGGTGGGTGGAGCCAGAGGAAAAAGTGGGCAGGATGTGCAGCCACATCACCTTCCTCTCACTCCCCCCCCCCTCTCTCTATCTGGCAACCAAACTCTGTGGTGTATGAGAAACTGGGGCCAGATGAATCAAGCTGAGGGCCCTGATTTCCCACCCCTGCCTTAAGTGTTCAGTGTAGCAGTGTAGGTCTAGCTATTCACTATTTTTATGAGAATTTCTCTCATGCAGAAATTTGTACCAAATAATTTTGACTGATTTAACAGTGTTGCCAAATAGTAGTTGTTAGGAATGGAAATGCTATTTGAAATTTGACTGCTACATTTTGTTTGTGTCTGTACTGTAATTTATTCAGGCTGCAACCCTATTATGCCCTTACATAGGAGAAATTTTCACAGGACTCAGTTACTTCTGAGCAAACATGCATACAGATAGGTTGCTAGTGTGTTTGCACTTCTTAGGATATAGCTTGGTAATTAGCTGTGGAAATTATCTTGTAAGAGTGCAGGCATTTTAAGCCGATTGCCCCTTGACATTCTTCTTTGCTCACAGAGCTCTCATGTCACCATTTACTTCAATGGAACAAGCTGCTTTGCTTGCACAGAGAAGTGTGAAATCGGAAGGACACTTGCACCTTAGGCCAGGAAAATTGGTTCAAGCCAGTTTGCATCAGAATTTGATCCCACACAGTCTACCCCAACCAAATTAGAACTTGTTTGCCATTGACGGTGGCTCAGTTAGCCAGAGTGTGGTGCTGATTATGCCAAGAACGTGGGTTTGATCCCCATATGGGCCAGCTGCATATTGCTGCATTCTGAGGGGGAGGGGGGCTGGACTAGATGACCCTCGAGGTCTCTTCCAACTCTACAATTCTCTGATTCCATGCTTCTAAACAAGCAATCTCATTCATGCTACATTATTATTATTATTATTATTATTATTATTATTATTATTATTATTATTAAAACCAAGCAGGTAGTTGACGGAAACCTATTTAGCTGACGAGGCTTAGGATGGACTGGAATATGTGGCTACAACATTGAATCTATTGAGACTGAATGGGACTATGTATATGAGAGAATGACTCTGCGTGTCTACACAGCAGGGATGGAACATAAAACAAGATCAGAAGGCAAAGAGAGAAACCACAGGAGGGAAATAGGAGCAAAGAGGTTATGGAGAGGGGCATCTGTAACTCTTTATGGGTTGCCACCTGCTCCATCATTTATTTCGTAAAGTTGTTTTTTCATCAGTTAACAATAGAACCACTATCTTTCATTCTCAAATAAAGAACTGAGTATTGCCTGTTCACGCTCTGAATTTAATTTTTTCCTCCTACCCCACTGTGTAGAAAATACACCACTGTGTATTGCTTTGCCTGGATTAATCTGTCAAAGCTCCAGTTGCTGTGGTCAATTCCCTATTGTTCCGACTGCAATAAGACAGCCTTAAGCCAGTTTCTCACTCCGTACATGAGAAACATTCCTCCTCAATTTGCTATCAAGGTACGGTGGGTACTGATCTATCTAATCCGTTGACTGACAAATCCTGGAGTCAGAGTGACAGACAGAGGCAACATATTTTGCAGCTTTATAATTTGCCTTTGTATTTGACTGCGGTTGATTTGATTTGATGTTTGTATTCTATTTTTCCAATGACAAATGCTGAGCTCAAAGCAACTCACAATAACAGCAGCTTTAAAAATTAAGAAATGTTACAATTACTATAAGGATGTCAAAAACACAGGAGCATAAAAAAAAATGCAACCCCAAATTCATCAAACAGTTCATATAAGCTCATAGTGATTCAAAAACTCTGAAATGGCTGCTGAGCACCAGCCCTGTACCAGTTGAAATATACTCTTTGGGAAGAGTACAGCTGCAGGACATTCCCAGACAGCAAGAGCTTTCGCCACCTTTAGTCTTGACTTAAAAATGCTGGGATGAAATCTAGGGAGGCATCTTTGATAATGTCCTTGGAAATACCTGAATTCATTGCTTAGAAATGGAGAGAGCTGGCAAGGCAGTAAAGGTCAGCATATTCATACATGTGACCTGGTGGACATAATGCAAACATATCCCAATAATTCAAGGTTAAAAAGTCAATATCAGTCAATTATGTAGGGAGGGATTTATTTTTGTCCGTGGCTTAAAATAAAGTGTGCAGATGAAACAGATGGTTTTCTACATTTTCAAGTCAAAGGAAAGCAGAGCAACCTAGCAGTTATGTGGCAAACACACAAAAACAGATTTTGAAATGGAACCTTTTTTATTTTTCATGTCACTTAAATCTATTTTAAGAGATATAGTGATTGTAAGGAAATTATAGGATTTGTAGCTCTGAAATATATTTATTTCGCTTGTCACTGAGCTTTCCAGCATAATCCATTGAGGAAAATGTAGAGGAAATGTTAAGAAACTGTATATATTGAGATATGGTAGAGAGGGCCTGAGACCCTGTCCCACCCACCCCAGTCACAATGGTTCCCAAGCTCGACCTCATCAACAGGCCGGTATTATTGCCCCAAAGTGCCTCATGGGCTCTCAACCCTGTTCAGCCCAATTGGAGATATCGGAGAGGTGACAGGGGACCAGATTGTAGTCCATAGGGCTGCCCCTTTAAGGATTTCCATTTCCTAGTAAGGAGGTGAGACCTAAATGGAGTAGGCTGGCTGAGTTACAGTATATTTATTATAAAAATACAATTCTTTAGGTACTACCTAAACTGTCTTTTTAATAATATTTTTTTATTATTTCCCCAGTAATTATTCAATATTACCACAGTTTTGCTAATTATACATATTTCAATTAATATCAAAATAATTCCAGTTATTTCCAAATTTATGCAATTTAATCAAAGTGGTTTCCTGGGCCCCTTGATCACTGTTTTTTCTCCAGTTCTTATATTGCTGGGTTCATATTTTTTATTAACATCTAATTACATTTCAATTGGTATATTAATCATTAAGATAACAGCTGCATTTTTAGTGATTACTATTTGTGTTAAAACCATATCTAACTTTCCATAAGATTTCAAACGAGGTGCTCTAATTATTTTCCTTTTCTCTGCGTGTGTCAGTCTGAAAATGTCCAATTATAAAGTCCTTGGCCTTTGTCTGCTGTCCAATTCTTGAAATTCCTCCGATTGCTGTTGTCTCTCAGCATAGCTGGGGTGGGGCTACGATCCTGAAGAATTCTCAGAATACCTCATTAGCTCCCTCCTACCGTGCTCTCATCTTACTTGGTGTTTCCGGACAACAACACCCTCCACTCTTTCTCACTACTCAGTCAACATCTAGAAATGTCCGAGAAAGAGGGATCCACCTTCCGCCACAGGGGATCTTGGAGTACTTTCATTTTAATGAATCACCATCAAAGTCTCCATGCCTCCCTCATCCACGGCTCCAAATTCTTTTAATCTTTACAACTGCATTTTGGCCAAAGTCCACTTACGTTGTATCTCTTCTATGATTTTTTTAAGGGGGGTAGAGATGGTATCTGCTCTAATTTTCCAAGATAATCCATTCAAGCATTAGAGCTCTCCCCCCATTTCTTTAAACCAAAATGTTCTTTTAATCAAGTTTTATTCCGTACTGCAATCCAACCTCATTTGTATCTTTAAAATTTTGCGTCTGGAGAGAGTTACCGAATCATTAATAAAGAAACTCAAAGTAAACAGGAAACTGGAGGTTCCCATCTCCGCCATCCGCTGCCCCCACCAAATAGAATCTTTTTCTCAGTTCCAAACCTCAAATCAGTGCAGGTGGGTAATTCCACAGTTCTGATGACATCTTCTCTCGAAGCGTGCCTGACTTTAAAGCCAATTTAAAATCCAATTAACCGGAGAACCTCTGCTTCTTAATGGCAGCGTAGGAGGGTTTTCGCCAGGCAAAGTGCTTTTACGCTCAGCGCCTCCCTGCCCCCTGCGTTCTGTGCTGGAGCAAGAGCCAGGTACCGAGACGGACTGTGAGTGAAACCTGTTCTTCCCTTCCCTGTGAGGTTTTTCCAAGAATGATTTACCCTCTGTCATTCTTGTTTTTCTCTGCCTTCGATCCCCGCAATGTTGTGGGGGCTGCCTCCATGAATGCAGATAGGAACCAGAAACTAGTACCTAACCTATTGTCAGAGCAGTCTCCTCCCTCAAACCTGTCCAGGATTCTGAATGGCCTGTCTCTGGCCACTCTGTCCGCCGCCTTCTTGACTTCCAAGTGGCTACTCACTTCCATGCTGCCAGTGCTGTGCATCAGCTCTGGCTGCATGAATGCTGTGTTTCATGAGTATTCAAAGGAATCTTTTGGATCCCATCTAGAAACTTCAGCTTGCTTACCTTTGAAATGATCCAAACATTCACTGTTATATGACAAGGAGGGCACATGCTGAGGAAAGGCTCATTAGACTTCATGGCACCTCAGGCACTGTAGTGCACCTCTGGAAGCTCTGCTCCCCTCCCACCCTTGGCAAGATCTGTCAGCAAGGACTGGGCTGCCCAGTGCCATGGTGAAGAGCGCCATTTTGTCTCCCTTATTCAGGAGTTGGGAAAGCATAAAAGAGTGTACTTGGGAACAAAATTGGGTGGAACAGTCCCTGTTCCTTGACACTGATAATTAACTAACTGTGTCACTCTGAGTTCATGTTTCTTGAGCATATTAGAAGGCTGGGGGGGGGGGGGAAATGTTAGGAACTGGATGTCACAGGGGTCCACAAATTCACTTGTCACACTTGCCATGATGAGGATCTCTTTCCCCCACCCCTCAACTGCTGTGGTGATGTCCCCTTCTCCTGAGCTTGGAGCTAGAGAGCTAGAGAGTGGGGTAGCACTCTTTGCATAGAAGAAGAAGAAGAAGAAGAAGAAGAAGAAGAAGAAGAGGAGGAGGAGTTTGGATTTGCTATCCCGCCTTTCACTCCCTTTAAGGAGTCTCAAAGCGGCTAACATTCTCCTTTCCCTTCCTCCCCCACAACAAACACTCTGTGAGGTGAGTGGGGCTGAGAGAAGTATGACTGGCCCAAGGTCACCCAGCAGCTGCATGTGGAGGAGCGGAGACTCAAACCCGGTTCCCCAGATTACGAGACTACCGCTCTTAACCACTACACTACACTGGCTCTCACCACACATAGCCCATGAACGTGCTCCGAGTGCTCAGTGTGATGTCAAGGTCCTCTCACATCTTGCAGAGAGCAGAGTCACACCTGCATACCGTGAAGGGTCATGCCATGAAGGCCATCAACAACTTTAGGACCCTCTGGATTTGGATATGGAGATGAGAAGCTAATAAATATATCATGAAACAGAGTTCCTTGCTGGCAATTTTCCAGTTCAGGTTTTGCCTTTGATATGTCAGTGTGAGGTACTAGGTGTGAGAGCGATGCTTTCTCTGGGTGATTTAAATGCAGCAGGTTGAAAGAGAACAGTAGGTCCCAGGTGGTACAAAGGGCAGAAATGTCACTTTTCCCTGCCTAACTGACAATTTCAAGAAAACTCATAAAGTAAATCTAAGCTCAGCTGTGGAAAAGAATCTTATGAGTGCTACACTTGAATGGTTTTTGTGTTTTTTGTAAGCAGAATCATGGCTGCAAGATGGCAAGCTGCCTTATACTGAGTCAGACCACTAGTCCATGTAGCTCAGTATTCTCTACACTGACTGGCAGCATCTCTCCAGGGTTTCAGGCAAGGGACATTTCCTGTCCTCCATGGAGATGTCTGGAATTGAACGTGAGACCTTCTGTATGCAAAGCCGATGATCTGCCACTGTACTGTGGTCCCAGTTGTGAAAGTGGCTTGAATTCTGATAGCGTAGGCTTAGGGGGTGGTGTTCTCCTGTCTCTTTTAAAATCCCAAAGTACCTTAGAGAATAAGCCCAGTTCATGCATTCAGTAGGCAATAGCCTGGTGGGGGAGGGAGCTGCACCTGCCCTTCCCTCTATCACCCAAGCAGTCTCCAGTGTGAACAGGACCCTCCACAGGACCACACCATCAGGCAGAGGCTCATGCTGCAATTAGTCCAGCAGATTCTAAGGTGGAAGGAGCCAACATGGTGCCCTGCCCTGCTGAACTCCAACACTGTGTCTTCCATTGCCATGGCTGCTGGGGCTGCTGGAAGCTGGAGTTCAACAACATCTGGGTGGTGCCCCCTCTGCAGCCTTCACTGCTGTGGGCTAAAAGCATGATCCTTTCCCCTGCTTCAACTCATGCGACAGGGGCAGAGACTTGTGCCACAGCTGCTGGAGTAGCAGCTGTTGAAGAGCCTTCCAATTCTGCCCTGTCACCCCTGTAACCACCCAAAGCTGCAGCCCTCGCAGAAGTGTCCGGAGTCATGCAGTTCGGCTTCACCTCCCTCAGCGCTCTCCCTCTTGTTTGCTTATTCATCTTTTTCGAACATGCATCCCATGATGGTGCCTTCATAGCTACTGCAGTGCACTCCTTCAGTTCCCCAGATGATGGGATGCTATTTGTAATGTTTAGCGTTGCCTGCATCTGCACGTGTCACCCATGCTTGTTATCTTGGGCTGTGCATTGGAGGTGGACTGTTTTAAATAGCTCTTGTGGGCAATTGTATATGCACCAGTTTCCTAGCTGGAAAAGGAGCCCCTCCCCCTACGCTTTTTAGAAGCTCTGCAGTTGCGTGGAGAAAACGGCCCTTTCTGCAGCAGGCTTAAAAGCTCTTCATCAAAAAAGTTAAAGTTGGGTAATGTTCTTACCCAATTTCGGTCTCTGTATGTCAGCAGTAGTGCCAACCTCTGCCACTGTCTCACCCCTCCCACCTCAGCTGTGCAACATTAAACCCTAAAATGTTTATAGTGCTTTCCCTCATCCCAATTATCCTATTCCACAACCCCCCAGCATACTCCTTTGGCTGCGTGGAACCCATAAAATTTATGCTTACTTGTTAATTTGTATTCCACCTTTTGTCCAAGGAGGCCAAGACAGTATAAAATGGATTCTTCTCTCTTTATCTTCACAGGTTAGGCTGAGAGATAGCAACTGGCCAAGGTCACCCAATGAGCTTCTTGGCCAAGAGGGGATTTGAACCCGGGTCTCCTCAGCCCTAGTCTGACATTCAGATCACTAGTGTGGAGGAATAACAAGGCAGTAGAAGACACTGACTATTTACAGAATTTGGATAACTGATGAATTTTGGGTCTCCTCCCCAATTTGTCCCCAATTTATATTCACAATGTAAGAAGTTACTGCACAGATTATTGGGTCATCATGCTGTAAACACATGACGTGATCATGAGACTGCAGTGTTAATGTAAGGCTGGTGAAAACTGTTTATGCACTTAGTGCAGGTTTTCAGAACATTTTTGTACTGTAGCTTGTAGGCAAAAGTTGAGAAGGCCAAAAACTTGAGGGAGGAACTCAACAAAATATAAACTGGTCATGAAGCCAGCAGAAAGTTTGTGACCTTTCTAAAGCCAACATTACTGTCAAAGAGGAGACAAAGATCCCTCCGATGTTAAAAAGCTTGCTTTGCCAGGACATCTGTTTTGTGGAATTTCTAAAAACTTTGTTCAGAAGCAGATAACTTAGATTTTGGAACATTGGCTATAAATTTGGAACATTTACGATACGGTCATAGAAATTTAAGGTAATCCAGCCTCTTGATACTTTATGAGCAGATTTGTATATGCAATGCCAGACTGTTTCTGTTGTACAGAGTACAATTGCTATCCAGTTTCTACCCTCTGCCTTTCCTCAAGCTGCCAATGAAAGTGGAACATAATAAGCTCTTTTAGAGTCAGTCACTCTGTCTGTCCATCTAGCCTAGTGGTCTGTACTCTGGCTGGCATCAGCTCCTTCACAGCAGTTGCCTTCTGGTCATTTGTTCCAGAAACCTTTAGCATGCATGTTCTACCACTGAACTATGGTGCCATCCTATCTGGTTGCGTGTATAGCCAATGGGCACATGCCATGGCTCTTCCACTTTGACTGGCCCCATCTTGGCCTCCTTCTTTTTTTTCCAGCCTGGCACTCTGAGCTTCTGGGTCTGAACACAATTTAAATTTCCCACAATGCCCCTAGCAATGCATCATTCTAGCTGCTCAGTGTGCTGTCATAGCTACCAGGTAGGCTCTTCAGCACACATTGGTAGAGAAGGGGGCCAACTAGATAACACTATGCTCCACCCTTACCCCCCAATACGTACCATGAGCAGGGCAGTATGCACCAGCCTTAAATCACCTTATATCCAAGTATTCTGCCCTTTACTTGCTTGTGGATCCTGCCCTTCCTCCAAGAACCCCAAATGGTTATCTCATTTAAATCTTGTGAGGAAGGTTAACCTGAGAGAGGGCAGCTGCCCAAGGTCACCCAGTGAGTTTGTGATCCAGTGCCCAGTTCAAAATTCACTGAGCTGCCATTTTTGTCTGCAACAAAACATTCTAGTCCTTTGCTGATGTGGATTGCTGCAATGCACGAATGCGGGTCGCCTTCTTTCTGCAGTCTTCTCTGCACATTATTCTTACTACTCTGATTTGGTTTGCAGACTCTAATGAAGTGTTTCATTTTTTGACGTTTGTTTCCATAGGCCCATCTGTTGTTGTCGTGTATGCGCTCTGCAGACTTTAGCTTGGGAAGGATATCTCTTAGTGTTCTGCTATGGCTGATAGAAGGCATAATCCTGTTTACCAGGCACAGCAGAATGCCTTCCTTCCAACAAATCGACTTCCTTTGGTGTCATTTCTGCAGCTTGGCAGACTTCAATTCCTCTGGCCAAAGCGAGAGCTTGAAATTCTACCACTTGGGCTCTCCGTTTGCAATCTTATACCCTACCTCCACCCAAGACAATTTGATCCCTTAGTCAGCAGGCCTTCCAAAGTTGCATGTCTGAAATCACATTTTTTTAAAAGCCTAAAAGGATTCTTTCTTTCTTGAAAGAAAAATGTGTCTCTTAAAAACCTCTCTCCCCCCCCCCCTTGGCATGCAGTGTTTCTTAAGCTTGTCGACCACAATATCATGTTTAGCCAATGGTGAGGGATGGTGCAAGTTGTAATCTAACAACATCTGGAGACCCAAGGTTGAAGGATGTTGTTTTAGGCTATTTCAGTCCTGTTATCATATGGAATCATAATTAATGCTTTTATGTCCTCTTGCAGGTTAATGAAATCTATCACGATGAGTCCTTAGGTGCCCAAATTAATGTTGTCTTGGTGAGAATGATCATGTTGAGCCACGAGAAAGTAAGTATAATTTCAATAATCAGTTCAAATGTCCTACAGTATTTTATTTTTTAAAACCATGTCTTGCAGTTCTCTTGTGGCCTATACTGCTTGTTTTTGTGAATGAGTTTAGTAGCAAAGTAATCATATTTAATCAAACACAAGAAGGAATCTTGAGGCACTGCAAAGACTGAGAGAGAAAAGAGTGCAGCACTCATTTCGGAGAGATGCTCCCTTACTAGGGGGACTCAGCAAATTGCATTTGTATGCCCCTCAGAGAGATTTCCACTGAAACTTGTTGGGCAATTTATTTTTTTATTAAAGTTCTAGTAGCACTTTTGTGTGTGGGGGGGAGGCAATATATAGTCTTTATTGTGGAAGAAGATTTTGTTGACTTTCCCCCTTCATTTCTTAAAAATATATATCAAAACTATAGGGGGGGTTGTGCCAGAGGCTTCATATAAAAGGTGAGTTTCAAGGAGGGATTGGAAGGAAGGAAGTCAGTCGCTCACAGAGTCAGATGTGTAAGGAGGCCTGGAACAATATGGTTGTGACTGATGCTGAAAACAGAGACTTGAGAAAAGCAGCTGCAGGTTTCTGCTGGGACCTGGACTGAGATTAATATCACAGTCTCTGCATGCTGCTGCTGCTGCATTCCTACACTCCCTACTTATTGTCTACATTTGTACATAAGCAGACATTTTAGCAACTCAGCATACATTTCCAGAGTTCTCTCCTCCAAAGGAAGCCGAGCACTGCTCCAGATCTCATGGAGATGCTGAGGTCTCCCAGCCATATTGTTTAATTGAATTCACCAAGAGAATGCTTATTATCACATAATCCCACCACCCAGTGGCGACTACCTGTGCTTTTGTAGAAACTCACTGTGTACTGGGCAAGATTCATGGGATAAGTACAATATAGCTAGGAGTGGGAGGAGGGAATAAATTCACTCTGAGGATGAGCATCCCTTTACTTCTGCTTTTGCATATGCAAGCAAAACTATAGAACTGTACTCAACTAAGGTCTACCCAGAGTAGACCCTTTGACATTAATGAACCTAAATTAGCAGAGTCTGTTAGCATCATCAGGTCTACTCACTACGACTGGCATAGGATGCAACCTGTTTCTCAAACTGAAGATGCTGCAGTATTATAGCATCCCTAATCTTGACCAGCTTGGATCACACAAAGGTTGATCTGAATCTCATTCAGTTCAGGGAAAGGAAAACAAAATATGAGTAAAACAACACTTATGTTACCAATTAATTATCACTGATTATCAATAAAAATAAAAATACTAAATAAGCAATCACAATAAACACATCTTTGATCAGCAGCTGTCAAGAATGTATGAAAGGATATGCTACTTTTTTGAGTTTTTTATTAAGAAGATTGTTTTATTTCATACAGTGCACCCTGTGATGTTGAGGATAACTTGAACTGTACTGTATGTTGCATAGCAACTAGTTTCTCAATGGCTTGGAGATTTCTTAACAAACCATTCTCTTCAGTATTTGTTTCTAATATTACCTGGCACAGTAAAACAAATGCATAAGTAAATTCAAACTCAGCTCAGAAAAATATAGTCACTTGAAATTTCATTATTTAAGAAAATTGACCAAACAGGTATAGTTGTTCAAAGATCTCTATTATTGTAATTTGAAAGTATGTAGTGAATTTAAACTGAAATTGAGGCAAGCCTGATTGAATGGTTCTGTTATCCAACACTAACTAGTACATAGCTGAAGATTACAGATGGCATGATACAATATAGAATATTTAAAAATATTGTTTTTAAGCCAAAGGTGGTGATAATGCATTGTTGCAACAATGTTCCATTCTTCCAAATGCTATATAAATATGATCCTCCTTATTGGTCCACAGCATTTACATAATGCATTAGTTTGAAAACATCCTGAAGTTTCAATGGTTCCTTTTTTGCCCAGTCTTGAAGGGTTTATAGTATAATTTATATAAATATTATACAATACCACAATGAAATGTGGAGGGTTTGGATTGTGTGGCAAAATGCACTGGTGGTCATTGGGACAATGTCAAGATGACCTTCCAGGGTTCTAGAATTGGCCACCCTTTCTCTAGCGTTAACTTCTGGCATAGCCAGATTTGTTTCAGCTTAGAATGGCAGCTTTAGTGATGCCTTCAGGGTTGGAGATCACAGCAAGAGCTTGTTTTTCCATATCTGTTTATTCTTGTGATTTTTTGATTTTTTTAAAAACACCTTTGATAATCCATATTGTTCACTGCAAGATGTATGTTACCCGAAACAGAGACGAACCAAATGTTGAGAGACGATTTTCTCCTTTAGACTGTGATGCAGTTCCAAGGAAGGCAGCTGTAAGATTTCATGAAATTATTTTTAATGCAACTTTGAGTGGTTGTCTCCCCCGCCCCACAAGTTCACTGCTTCCAGCAAAATGTGTTATGATGGATTTTGGAGAGGAACAAAATAGCCAAACTGGTCAAGCTGGAGTGCAGCATTTTGCTGTGATCCAACGTCAACCCCCCACCCCTAAATCTTCAGGTTTTTTGTGTAAGGGATTATGGGTGCATTAGGGACAAGTGTGGGTGAGAAGTAGGAATGTCAAGAGGCAGACATTTCTGTCCTATCCTGTGTTTGTCGCAATCAGCTCCGCTTCAGTTCTGCTATGGTTTGGATTCCACTAAAACCTTCATCATTCACTTTGTTATTGACTGCATAATTCAATGCATTTTAATGGAAGGGAAATGTCAAAAACAAGGCAGAGAATGACATAATTATTTATGTAACTTTCACAGACTAAGAAAACAATCTGTGATACTGAATTGGAACGCTAGTTGTACAATTTTTGTTTCTGTTCTTGGGTGAGCAAGCAAATTGTGGTGATTTCTGGTCACATTTCCATTTCTGGTGAAATAATCTGACATCCCAAGTGCGAATAAAGTTTGGCTCCAGTCAGTGAGGGGCTATTGGGTTCATTGCTCAGCATGACATCCTTAAGTTGTATCCCTTCCCTTTGCGTTCTTCAGATCATCTCTTTTTTCTCGGCCTGTTCTCCACAGGTGCTTGCCAGTTCCCTGTCATTCATACCACTTGACATCTTCATCAAATCTCCAGTGGAAGCATTTTCCGCATCTTTCTTCCTAGCCATCTTCCAGCCACTCTCTTAATCCGTTTCCAATCAGAAGTGAAAGCTGGAATTTTGTATCTGTGAGGAAAGAATCCTGGGGCAGGCCATTATTCCCATTAGTGGAAAGATGGAGAGAAGTCCTCTCTCTAGAGCCAGATTTCAAAGCATGATGCAGATGCCCTCAGAAACAGAACTGGAATTCATACTTTAGAGTAGAAGTGCAATGTAGTCCTTACAGCTACATATTACACACTCACTTCCCTTCATCCCAGTTGTAAATGGTAAATTATTTCCCTTTTTTATGAGATTGACAGCGTGCCATGTTTTCTTCCCCTTGCTCCCACCCCAAATTACATTGCTTGCCAGTCGCTGCATCGTCTAATATTTTATTGCTGATATAACGTTTCTGCTTGAGCGTTATACTTATATTACAGTATTAGAGGGGAAATCTAATAAGCCACTGCCATGAAATAAAGCTCACAATCCTTTAAACCCAAAATGACACTTTTCTGATTGTGTTTGTTATTGTTGTGAGATCTGTTACCATGGGTTCCAGATGCTTTGTTTTTCTTTCCTTGTTCTTTTCTTTTCATAATAACTTGCCTAGTTCATATGACAGAGGGAAATAATCAAATAAGCCAAGTAAACAATTTGGAGGAAAATATTTTGAAAAGAACTAGTGCCCTTAGTCATTTCTGATGGCAAATGAACACATTGTTTTATTGTCTCAAACTTGGGTGCTATGTTGCTCTTCAATTTGACTATCAACAGTATTATCAATGCTCTTTTTAAAATCTAACAAGATGAGTATTTTATCCCCGGGAAGTTTTCATGTATTCTCAAGGATGGCATAGAATTGTCAGAAGTTACAGCTGGAGCACCACCTAATGGATACGTTTTGAAAGTCTCCCTTTCAAGCTAAAACAAAGGCATCTAAAGGACTTCCAATTGCTTTCTGGAACTAGCTACCCACAGCTGCCAGCAATGAATAACCATATATCCTTAAGAGTGAACTTATCATTTGAGTAGGATTTTTTATGTAGGCAAAAAGGGATGCCAGCAGACCCATGGAAATTCCAGAATATATGGGGGGGACCCTAAAGGAGGGTGGAGGGGACTTCATATGCAGCTCAATGTGGACTAAGCATGCCTAGTAGGCACAGAATGGTAACGTACTGGAGGGGCCAGAAAACTGGGTATGGGGAAATGGAGTGGAGTATGCTGGAATGGAGTATAGCTGGCTAGCTGGAACTCAACAGCAGCACTAAACAGGATCCTACCCATCACATCCCATTCTTCTAATGCCCAGTTCAATTCAAAAGTTGTGGGGGGGGGGGGGACACACCTTCACTTAAAAAATTGAATTTGTTTTTTTTACAAATTTCACCATGCTTCTCAGCAGTGCTCCCCCAAGCAATAAGAATTTTGCTTTAAAAAATTGCTTTAAAAACATTAAAAACAATAAATAGCAGAGAATAATGAAAGCATGCCTTATCTAAGTGCCAGGCAACCACACCCAGCAAGAGAAAAGGCTCTTTTAAATAGGATGGCATTCACCGTGGTCCAAAATGATTGCAAGTGAGTTAGGAAGACAAGCCTGCCTGCACTCTGCAGGGAGTTAGAAGTTCCTGCCTTATTCACCACCCTTTGGACCTGCGGTAAAGCCGAGACTCTCTCAACAGAGCTTTTTAAGGTCACTTCTGTGTGAGACCTACACAGATGAAGATGTTCCTTCGCCATAACTAGCTGTAGTGCCTGTAGCAGTAGAACCTAGTAATATACGCTGCTTCTGTTCAGCCAGTGCTTAAGAAACCTCAGTTCTTTCTTCTGAGGAAATATATCTGAATACTAAAATGCTTTATTTTAAATCTATGGTTTTGGGACAGAGACATCAGCGAGCAGAGTAGCAATGCTTTTCATGAAGAAGGTCCCAAATTCAAAACTTGGCACCTTCAGCTGAAAGGATCAGGCCATAGAAAGGAAGGCTTCTGCCTCAGACCTTGAAGAGCTGTTGTCAATCAACTAGCCCTGTGCTAGTGTGATCTGGTATAAGCCAGTTACCTGCATTGCCAAAGGGACAGAGTCTTGCCACAGAGCAAGACTCCGTCCCTTTTACAATTACAATATACTTGCCGTAACATGAGTTTCTATTGATCTAAGAATCCCGCGGATCAGGAGGGAGGGAAATATACTCACATTTATTTCCCCAGTATGATGGGATGCAGTAACCCATCAAGATTTTATAGATTATTACATTTTTGAACCAGTATTTCTTCAGAAACCTCAGCGTGGTGCTGGTGACTCAGAGCAGTGTTTTCCATTGTATCTGGAATTCTTCTCCTCACAGTAATTGGTTCCAGATGCTTTAGAAGAAGGAAAATAACAGTACAGGGCACTAGAGCAATCCCAGTCTCTGTTGTTCATACCCAAATATCATTTAATCTAATGTTTTGGGTCACACTCAGCAAAGCAATGTGTTCCCTTGACTGCATAAGAACCGTTGAACAATTGATGTTTCGAGGATGTTTAAACCCACGTTTAGATGTTTCCTGACAAATAGCTGGGAGCAGATGAGGTGCACTCTTCATAGATTATTGACCTCCCCATAGGCAACTGTTTGCTCGCTGTGAGAACAGGATGCTGGACTACGTGGGCCATTGGCCTCATATGACAGACTCCTCTGATGTTCTTTTCTAGAACTCCTTGTGCATATAGGAGAAGCTCCAGGGTGCTTCTCCAAGGTTAGCATTAGTGCCACGTTAACATATGCAATGTACGTATGGAGTTATCCCTGGTGTTAGAATCATAGAATTGTAGAGTTGGAAGGGACCCCAAAGCGTCATCTAGTCCAACCCCCTACAATGCAGGAAATGCAGAAGACCTTCCTAGCTGGACCACATCCAGACTGTCGCTATGTTTCTATTTATTACATTGATATACCACTTTTTCCTTCGAGGTCTTCAAGGTGGGTCACATGGTTCTCCCCAACCCATTTGATCCTCACAACCCAGCAAGGTAGCTGAGAGATAGCGACTGGCCCAATGCCACCCAGTGAGCTTGATGGCTGATTTGAACCGTGGTCTCCCAGGTCACAGCCCAACATCCTGGGTGGGATTCATTGCTGTTGCTCAACGAGCCTAATTTATTCATTCAATTATCAGGAAAGTGATGGGGAATTGTGTGGGATTACTGTTGCGTTTCCTGCTTGGCAGGGGGTTGGACTCGATGGCCCTTGGGGTCTCTTCCAACTCTATGATTCTATGATTCTATGATTCTATGCTTGAATGCAACATTGTATAATGCTGTCTAAACAAATCAGAGTGAATACTCAGTAAACCACCGATGTAGTATAGTAATTGCAAACTTTGTGCAAACAAAACAGGACGAATGCTCAAGAAACATGTCTGTAAACAACCTGGTATTTCTGCAAGTGTATTGCAGTGTAGTATTGCCTGGAACGGACAATGGCTGCAATCCTAAGCACACGCGCTAGGGAGCATAAGAAGAGCCTGCTGGATCAGGCCAGTCTCACAGTCCCACAGTGATCAACCAGATGGCCTGTTAAAAAAAAACTTTAGCAATTCCATTGGACCTAGTGGGATTCAAGCAGATAACTCCAGACAAACGGATACCAGCAATTTCTGTTTTCACAAGAAAGTCTTAAGCATGTATACTCAGAAACCTGACTGAGGTCAGTCAAACTTACTGCTAGGTGGAAGGTGGATGTCAACAGGATTGCAGCCTAAATAAATGCTAATGCCGTCTTCATTTTTTTGCCAACAACAGAACCTGTTCCTTTTCTCTTCTTTTTGCCAGAATTAAAAGGTTCCAGATAGTATACAGTTGTACCTTGGGTTATAGACGCTTCAGGTTGCGTTTTTTCAGGTTACGGACCGCTGAAACCCAGAAGTACCGGAATGGGTTACTTCTGGGTTTTGGCGGTCACACATGCGCAGAAGCGCCGAATTGGATCACGTTCGCAACCCTAGCGTCCACTGTATACTGTAATCCAAAATGCTGTAAGAACATCTTAAACATCATTGAATGCCACAGGATAGAATTCAATCTGTATTCCCTGCCCAACCCCAAAAAGTATGGTTCTGCTCACCACCAAAACTGGCAGTTCATTTGTATCTGTGCAAGCTCATTTGTAAGGGCGTTGGGAAGCTTCCTGAATAACAATTCGTTACATGTGGTATAGCTGCGTGAGACAACACAGATCAACCAAGCTGTTTTCATCTAGAGACAGCTGGCTGAGATTTTTTCAGATGTAGTGATGGAGATATTCTTCAAAGCCAGAAGAAATTTTGAAATATATCTTGCAGGGCAAAAGTAACAAACAAACAAAAACAGTTGCTTGTTGTCCTGCAGTTTATGCTTAGCACTGGAAACCATTTTGTAGCAGCAACCATATATATATATGGGTGGGTGTTGAACTCCCCCATGGAAGCAGATACTAGGATTCATTGCAAAAGGTTGGAAATGCCAGTGTCCAGTGCCAGGCCTTATATTAATTCTCCCAACTGCAAGTTTTCGCTCCCTCTGTACAAGAGTATTTGGGGTGGGAATGTATCCTTTGTTTCTTAACAAAATATATACCTTTCCCCTTCCACTTCATTCACAGGACAGCTTACAAGAAGTATATATATATATAATCAGATTCAGTTTCATACACAATCAACCACCCATTTATATATCATCAACTTTCTTTAATTATTCCATAGCTTATCATATTATATTGGTATGTTTGAAAATTAATGTGCCAAGTAGTCACACAGTTTTATGCCCCTGTGAGTTGGTATACTCAGCATTTATTTACAATATGATTATTCTTCAGTCTTCAGCTGAATGAGAGCTGCTTGCACGGTCAAAACTGGGTCACATTAGTGGTACAGCGAAATTTTTGTGAATAGATGGGTCTGTCATTGAATGTAGAGGTTTAGACCCAATTGCCATTTGCTCAGATTCAGCGGTAAAACACAGGTTTTCTCAGGAAAAGCACTGAGGCAAAAACAAACAAACCCACATATACACACAAAAAACTACGCTTGGAAACAGAGCTTTAAATCCCAGATCTCTGCCTGGAAAGTGCAGGGCAACAGGAAATCTGGATGAGCCATCAATTGCATACAAGACAGCTTGACCAATCGGTTTGGTTTTCAGATCAAATTATGGTACTTACACAAACATCAGTCTTTGAAATTTGGAGCACAGCTCCTTGTGGGGAGACTACTGTCACTCCTACCAATATCGATAAGGAGTAATTCTATGGTGGTTCTTTTCTTTGATTAGTTTATCATGGCCAAATAAGGCTGTTTCACACAAAGGAATACCTACCATAATTTCTACATTACCAGGAATTTTACATGTAACTGTTGAATTATAAAACAGATTAGGTTATGATGGAGACTAATTTGGATAATCGATTATGCTTATATTAAATTGGGGCAGGGGGACAGAATTTATGCAGAATTGCTCCTTTTTCATTTTGATAGGTGCAGTTAGAGGATGGGCATCACAAATCTAGCCTGCAAGTCTCCTGCACACCCTGCCTTAGGGCAGCTTCTTACGTAAAGTATAGACCCCCGAGTATAAAATTGTATATATTCCCATTTCATCATTTTTGAAGTGTTAAATAAATGCCATATTTAACACTTGTGATACAAGCAACAAATAAAAGATGCCTGTGGCTTTCACAGCTGATTCGGCATTTATGTATTTTAATTTTCCAGCATTGGGTGCAAAACATTGCATAAGAAGCTGTTCTTTGTCCCATATTACTTTGTCTAGCAAAGCAGCCAAAATACAATATTCATTTGATGTGGTCCCTTCTTTAAAATGTTTGGCAACTCAGAGCTTTAAAAAAAGCACTGTACTTAGTCGTGGTTTTTTTCCATCCTCTGGTATGTTAAGTCCCACTTGACTTCATAGACATGAGATGCCTTTGTCAAAACACATCTAAAATGGAAGATTTATGTTTCCTTTGTGTAAGATCAACTCCAGTTCTGTCTTCTTGTGAGATAAGTAACCACCACTGTAAAAGGGAACAAATTACTTTTATCCATAAATAAGTGGGCTTAAGACTAAGGCCTTTGTTTGTGGTTGTACCATTACCATAATGGATTGGTAATTCCGTACTGAAGTGAACACATATATTCCAGAGGCTCTGGGCTAAGACAGGGTGGCTAAAAAACAAATTGTAACTCTTTCTTTCTTTCTTTCTTTCTTTCTTTCTTTCTTTCTTTCTTTCTTTCTTTCTTTCATGATCTAGTCCACAAGTTTGATTGAGATCGGTAACCCTTCTCAAAGTTTAGAGAATGTGTGTCGCTGGGCCTACTTACAACAGAAACCTGATACTGGGCATGCAGAATATCATGACCACGCAATATTTCTCACTAGACAGGATTTTGGTCCCTCCGGTATGCAAGGTAAGTTCCATGCTGAAGGGCAGCCCATCACACAAAAGGTATGGCTCCTAGATCATGCTTCTCTCACCCTCGTATCTTTTAGCACCATCTGATATTTGGCCTTAAAGGGGAAATTTAGCCCATTGCTATTTCTCTGCTGTTGTTTGTTTCTGACTTCTTTAATCCATATTTGTTTTTCAGCTTCAAAGGCATTTGAGGGATATTTTCTTTTAAATCTTAACCAAACCAAAGAAGTCTTACAAGTTAGCAGACTAGCCAAAATACAGTGCAAGTGCTTTTGGAAACTGCCAAGATTTCTCAGTTGGAAAGCATGAATAGTTCTTCAGATATAACTCTGACTGAAGAACCCATTTCACACTCAAGAATTTCCAAAAGTACTGGGCTTAGAGTGCCTAGTTATTTCTCTAGGGAACCTTAAAAAAAACCAGCAACATGATTTTAAAATTGTAGCTCATCGTTGCTTTTTCCTCTTTCCCAAACCTACACTAGGATTTAATGGGGCCATTCAGTTCACCACAGACCAAGGGTAGCCAACATTGTATCTTGTAGATCAGGGATGTCCAGCAGGTCGATCTGGATCGACTGGTCGATCCCTGGGAGGTTCCGGTCAATTGCTGTCAATTGTGGGCTCCTTTTGCCTAAGAGCATCTGCCCCTGCCCCCTCGCCCCCCCCCCAGTGTTTTCCTCTATTTCCCACTTATTTAAATAAGACACCTGCTGGAATGCTTACTACTGATTGACATACTTAAAGAGTTCTTTTACATGCATCTTTTCATATCTCACATTCTCCCTAATAGGCTATGCTCCAGTTACTGGCATGTGCCATCCAGTCCGAAGTTGCACACTGAACCATGAAGATGGCTTCTCTTCAGCCTTTGTTGTAGCCCATGAAACTGGACACGTGTAAGTAGCACTTATATGGCTCCATTCATGCACCATTCATCCACTAGAGATTTGCCTTTAGGATTGGCTTGCACAACTGGATCAGACCAAATACCTCCCACCGTGCATGAATGGCATCCTGCCAGTGGCCTCTTAAACTTTCTCATTATTCTTATTTGCCCACAATGGCAGACACTGGAAGGCTGGGCCTACAATATGTAGACTCAGTTCAGTTTGGTGGATGACAGGTTCTTTAGATTTATTTCCTTACTTTGGAATGGGCATGTGATCGCAGCTTACCAAAGCACTTCTCCTGCACAACAAACATGTTAATGTTTGTTCCAAGGGATCTTGTGTGAGAACAGTGCCCGATGGATGAAACCTGATGCCATTAGGCGGGAAGGTAGTAGTAAATCCTCATTTTTAATCCTGAATGAAATGCCTTCAGCATCTCAATAGAATAAGGACTCTCAGAGATGCATTTTCCCTCAACCCTTTCTATTAGACTAGGATAGCCTGTGGACACTTTTCTGTTTCTTCTCTTAGTTATTACTGAGGACTTTCCTGTCCTCTTAAGAATCTACACATGATTTGGCTCTCTATATCTTTGATGCATTTCTTTTCATTTATTCCTGAATCTTCCTCTAAAAAGAACATGGAGGGAAATGAAAGGTCATTTCTCTGACAGGGGAATGAGATATTGCTTCACAGTGTATGTCTGCAGTGTTGTGGTGGAATGATAAATCCTCTTTAAGAAGCCTCCAACTTCATCCAAATTTTGTTCGTTGACAAATGGGCCTAGTGACCGGTCAAGAGCGCTGTAGCACTCCTCAAGCTGTGTGGGTGTGGACCTGATTAGTGCCTGGGTGGGAGTCATTGACAGGCCATGTAAGCTGCTCTTAGCTTCTCAAAGAAAGAGTAGAATGTAAGAAAAAAATTAATGAAACATGATGGGAAAAGTAATTAAGGACAGACTTCAGAAGTTGGACATGAGCCAGCATAACAGTGGGGCTGCTCAAAAGCTAATTTAATCATAGGCTGCATTATCAGAAGGGTGTGGGCCCCAGGTATATGCATGCTACAGTATAGTCTACAGGAATATGGTGAGCAGGTCTGGGTCTGGTCAATCTCTGGGTGTGTGACAATATGGGACCCTTGCCATGATGGAAGAAGGACAGGATGTAAATGTAATAAAATTAAAATACTTCCACTGTATTCTGTTACTAGTGAGGTTGCATCTGGAATATTGTGTCTTGTTATGCGTGCCATATTTTAAGGCAGACATGGAAAAACTGGAGCATGGCGAGAGGAAGGCAGCCAGGAAGCTGGCCAGGTGATGCTGCTACCTTGCTCACCATCCCAGTACACAGAAGTGCCTGGAGGCCGGATTCATGGCAGCTGCTCCTGAGCTTTGTCTCCATTTACAGGCTTGCCAGGGATGCTGGTAGTTGTATCCTTTATTGCAGATCCTGGTTCCAAGTTTCTTTCCAACTCCACCATTCTATTAAAACGATAAGGAGTAAGACTTCTTTAACAGGCTTTGTTGTGCTACCTTTTCCTCTAGTTTAGGCATGGAACATGATGGCCAAGGAAACAGGTGCGGGGATGAAGTCCGGATGGGAAGCATAATGGCCCCTCTTGTGCAGGCTGCCTTCCACCGCTTCCACTGGTCTCGATGCAGTCAGCAGGAGTTGACCCGATACCTCCAGTGAGTACACTGATGAAGTGGGAACCTGTGAGGTTGTGAGTGAAATTCTAAGCGCAGTGTTTATAGACCACCATTCAATTGAGTCTTGGGTTTTTAAAAAAGAAAACAATCTTGCTAGGAATATGGGAGCTATCTTTGGTTGGGGAAGGGGTGTAAGAGCTATAAAATAAATAAATGCTGCAGTCTTAACCCCACTTGACTTGGGAGTAAGCTGCATTGAACTCAATGGAATGCACATCTGAGTAGACCTGGATAGGCATGTGCTGTAAATTTTTGTACATGGGGCAACAATGCAAAAAAATAATAATAATATTTTTTCAGAGTTCAGCACCAGCTTTTTCTCAGTTCTCTTTCAGCAGTATTTTAAGGAGTGGCTTCTGGCAAGAACAGATTAAAATAAACAGGAATCAATGTGAGTTTTGTACAGTGCCAGTATCTTTTTTTAAAGCTACATTTCATTACATAAAGCGAACATGCCCCAGCTTCTTCTTCTTTTTAATAAAAAAGAACAGAAACAAAATTGTCCTTTGATCATCACCAGTAGTATGAATGTATGGTGCTGACTTTTGAAGATGAAACAAAGGTATGAAGGGGATATTTTGAAAGATAATTACCCACCATGCGTTTGTAACTTTGATGCTTGACTATTGTAATACACTGCTCTTGAAGATAGTTCTGAAGCATCAACTGGTGGCATAGAATGTTGTAGATATTATTTAATGTAGAATGAATTTTGGAGCAAAGTTTCACTGGCAGATCTAAACAGCTTGACAGGTTCATATGGAAGGAGACACTCCCATAGGTTTGCTGAGCCTAGGACATTTAGAAGTTTAAAGGTCATAACCAATATATTGAATCAGGCTTAACAACAAAGTGAAGAATCACCAACACATGCTCCCTATAGCCCAACCCCTGTTAACAAGTGGGCTGCAGAAAATTCTGGACCACCTTCGAGAGCAGGCCTATATTACAGCAACTGAAATTGGAGGTTACTATCTCAAGGAGGTAGTGCAGACAGCTATGAAGATTCACTTCTGGCTACAGTTACTCCTAGAGATTTCAGGAGCAATGCTTGATCTAAGAGTACCTGCAAACCACATACTTGCTCTGTCAAGAAGGGAGAATCTCACCTGAGGCCTGGCCACCAACAATTCATCTGTTCCTTGTCAGCATGCAGTTTGACCTATGAAGCCCTTCATGACCTGGGATTGCAAGTCTTAGAGAGTGTCTCTCCCTCTTCCCTCCATTCTTATGAAGATGTGCATAAAGGGGCATGCTCTTGCTTATGGTGAAACTATAAATGTTTGCCCTCTAACATTAAGGCAGTTATAGAGGTGAGCATGTACTGGAGAAATCAGTGAAGTAGAGGCAGATCCTTCCTCTGCACTCCTTCCCTGCATCTGACCTCCCAGACTATTTTAATCTATTGTTTTCTCTATTTACTAGTATTTGAAATAAATCAACTGGAAGTGTGGGGCAGTGGTGAGGAAGGAGGGATGACTTTGGACATTCCCAGGACAAGTTTGGAAACACATTTGCTAATGCAATATGTAGTTCCACCCTCAAAGACTCAATGGGGCCTTCTCCTATATAGAAGAAGATGGATGCATGTCAGTGTGTGTCTCTTATTGACCATTTGAAAAATATGCAATGTCATTTATGGAAACTTGCTTTTAGAAAATACACTATAATTTTTCTACTATCTTATATTGCTTGATTTTTTTAAAATGTGCTTATTCTCCTTGTCAAGGTTAGAATTGTTATCTGCTTGTTTTGAGGGATTTTTATTGACTTTGTGCTTTGTAAGTCACCTTATAATACATTTTTCTCCTTCAGTCTTCCTTTTTAATCTCTATAAGCTACATCCCATAATATTCCTTCCCTTATTTTCATTCCTTCTAGAAGCCAGCAGAACTGAAGAGCAAAACAAAACTTTGCAGTGGATGTGCCATTAACACTAATTGATTTCCTAGTTTTGTTTGTGACACTGTGGAGGGCATTTTTAAAATAAATATAATAAGAATAAGAATAGGAACATGATTAATATTCCAAAGCAGTACAACAACTAAAAACCCAGCCATCCTTCAAAATTTGCATATTTCTGAATTTGCAATGTAATTCTCCAACCAAGTAATGTGTACAAAAATGCATATACAAGGGTAAAGTGTGCATAAAGACACATACCGGTATATCTGAGAAAATAGCATATAAAAATACCTTATAGTAGGGTGAATTGCCCCCACCCCACTTCAGAAATCCATCCTACAGGCAGCTGAAGCCATATCATACTAGGGAGTGGGAAAGGGATCCTCAAGAAACAACACTTGTGGCAATACCAAAGTCTTTACTGAACAGCATCTGGGAAAGGGAAGACACTTGTATTTGGCT
Source organism: Podarcis liolepis (assembly GCF_965112155.1). Classification (NCBI taxonomy): domain Eukaryota; kingdom Metazoa; phylum Chordata; class Lepidosauria; order Squamata; family Lacertidae; genus Podarcis; species Podarcis liolepis. The sequence continues at coordinate 61,547,458 of NC_139555.1, read as the reverse complement.
TTGACAACTAATTGCCCCAGCAGGACCTTGGACAGTGATTGACAGACAGCAGGATAAGAGGAGCAGTGTCCTTTATGACACCAATTCCATTCTAGGAACACCTTCAGCTATTCGGTGTGTCTGGAGTACCAGACAGAGGCAGAGGAGTCTTAGCGGTGTGCTCAAGTTCCCATGTGTGCTGTGAGGCCAGGCTGTTGTGTACTAAAGTGTCCTCTTACCCTGTTTACCTTCACCAGAGTTCCATAGCTTCCTGTCACATACCCTATTCCCTCCTGTGCTGTGAACATACGCTGAGCTACCCCATATCCTTTGTTCTGTCATGGTGATGTGAGTGGAACCATTATCAACATAGGGTCAACTGTTTTTAAAAATGGTTTCCTCCTGTTTAAGTCAATGGGAAGGAAATCCTTTGTGTTAGGTCTAGAGCTAGTGTAAAGTACCAGTAGGCATGATGCTGGAATGAAGGGTTATGGGATATGGTGCATATGTATGCTGTTCTCCAACACCACCCCATCTCACCCACAGATCGACTCCATTTCAGCCACCCTGTTGGCATACCTGTCATGGCGGCTACGTATATGGCATTCTGCTGGCTTAGCAAGGCTTCTGGCAAATCCTGTTGCCCCCCTCAGCCTGGAAAGGAAACCTATAGAGATAGTTTCAGGTAGAAAGTGAAAATGTAACAGTGAAACAGACCTAAGTGTGTTTAAGAAAGCAAAAGGCCAAAAAGAGCCCTGGCTTCTTATATGTATGTACTCCTGGCTCAGGCACAGAATCATTTATTTGTGAAGCTTGGCAGTCAATATTCTTGGATGATCGCACTGCCCTTTCCTCCTAAACTTTTCCTTAAAAGACACAGTGCTGGCACAAATTTCACAAATGGAAATGTAATTAAAGCTTTTGTCCTTATCCCTACTTTGTTTTCAAACACATTATTTATTACAGGCTTAGCAGAAAAGATTTTTAAAAAAAAATCCTAAGCAGCATAAGACAACAAATACAAAGCCAAATATAAAATGTTAAACAACATAATGAAGTAGCAATAATTGTAATAGAATTTAAAAGAAAGGGGAAACAGCATCAGTTAACTGGTTTGTTTATTTATTAAACAGATGACTCCAATAACAAACAATAAAAACATGAAGAATAAAAAACTTTATACAGAAAGAAATGGTCTCATCCCCACTTATAGGAACTTAACAAAAAAAATATATTTTCAGATGGTTTCTCAGGGCTATAAATTAGAATATAAACCTACTCTTCAACTTAGGGGCATAACAATGGACAGAACATTGACCAGTCTCAGAGGCAAATCTAGCATAGTGAATGCCATGTTCAGTGTAACCTAAGGTATTAACTGTGCTTTGTGAACTCATTTCTGAGAAAACCTGCCCTTTATTTTGCTTGGAATAAATTTGAACCGAAACCTCAAACACTGTAAAAGTTTCACATTCCCATCTGTGCCTGTAATTTTTGCCTGTTTCAGCTCCTACGATTGTTTGCGTGATGATCCATTTGATCACGACTGGCCTTCCCTGCCTCAGCTGCCAGGAATCCACTACTCCATGAACGAGCAGTGCCGCTTTGATTTTGGTCTGGGCTACATGATGTGCACAGCTGTGAGTACTTAACCGACTTTTGCTGTACCTTGTCCAGGGCCCTTTTGCAGCTGTCCCTGAAATGGCTTTAAAGAGCCGTTAAACTAGAGCCTCGGAAGAAGGGTCATGCGTCTGACTGACAGAAAAGAAAGTGCAATAGTAAGCTCTGAGGTGTTGCAGAAAGTCGTGTAAACACCCTGCTTTTGGAAATTGGAAATCCAGAAATTATGATGCTATAATTTTATTAGGAAGTTTTGAAAACCGAAGGAATATGGTAAAGAGGGAGTATCACATTTCACCACTTCAATGCCCCCAAATGGAGTTCCAAACCCTACTTTGTACAGTGGCTTCTGTTCTCATTTATGAAAATACAGCCTTACATGCATGCACAGGGATTCCCTGTCATGAGCTCAGACATAGGTGGAGCCTCTAGGCTTCTTATGGGGTGCAGATGTCAGTCCCTGCCAGGACCCATTCAGCATTTCCAAGTTCAAAAAAAGGTTTGCCAGGATGGCTTAACTTAGCACTATAGAGTCTGCTTTCGGCTTGGGATTCCCACCCAAAATATACCTCCATCTTTTGCCCCTACCCCCATTGTGGATGTCCTGTTGAAATGATAAGAAAAGGGCCAGTTGCTCCTGTGTGAGTCTCGTTTTTACCTTCTTTCCTGATACTAGCATCAGGAGGGGATGCACATGGTACATGACATACGCTCTGCTTACTCTAGACCTTTTTTTTTTTTTATGCAGCCGAATAATATTTCTGTAGACAGTTTCCCAGCCCAAACAGCAGTCCTAGTTCATCTCGAAATCCAGGCTGCCTCAAAAATATTATAGCCGGTGCACCCATGCGTGTGGATGGCTCACAAGAAAGAAGCTCCTCCACTTGGTGGTGCTCAGTCATCCGTGTTGGCATTTACTCTGTCATCAGTGTATCCAAGTGTCTCTTGACCACTTTCCAAAGAGCACTGTGACTTAGCTTTATGTAACATACAAGGTGCTGCCAGATCTGGATGGGTCAACTAGTATATACAGTAAAGTATTTAGCGTAGCTATTTAGTTGACTGAGTGGGGTTGGGGTGGGGCTGGATGGAGGATATGGACGTTGCATGCATTCACCTCCCATTGCTTGACTTCCTTTATTGCTCAACCGGCATGCTCGCCAAGGGGGTGGGGGACAGCCTTATAGGGTTCCCTCCATGTGTAGGCACTGTACCCACATGAGGAGGGATCCTGCTCATTGTTAGATGCACTGACTATTTAGACATTCATTTAGCTTTCCAACCAGTTCTGTCCCTGCAGGCTTAAAGCAGGTCACACTTTTTAAATGTTAAAAATGAATCTGCTGTAAAAGAAATGAGCCTCTCCCTAAGTCGTTTTCATCCCCTAGATAGAGGTTTGAGGATATTCAACTGACGATACAGAAACAGTCTGAGTTGCTTAGCCTTGGGGTATAGAATGTGAAACCGTGATGATGAAGAGGCAGAGCTTCAAACAAGAATATACCCTTCTTGCTGTCATCACTTTCTTGCCCGTTGTTTCTGCCTTATTGCACACATAAGGTCATTTTGAGGAACTGTGTTTATTAACATTTGCAAATTTGCTTGGCACAAAACAGATTGCTTTCCTGTGTTGGTTGTATGACCATTGACCAATGCATTCCTTTTATCATGTACACATAACGAACAGAACGTTTGGACCTAGTTAAAACCAGATCAGCTCCTCGGTGGTGTAGTCTTTAGGACACCTGGTAAAAATTTACTGCCCACCCCCAATCCCTGACCCTGATGTGTGTGTGTCTCCTACAGTGAGGACTAAAGCAAAACACAAAACAACTTCCAGCTGGTGTGGTCTATTTTTTCTTTCTTTTATGTGTAAGGATTTCTGGAATGAAAACCACATCTGTGGTGATGTGTATTGTGAACGCTATGTTCCCCTGGCTCTGAACGGAATATCTCTTCTTTCTTGTGCCTGAACACTGATAATCTTCATTCTTTTGCTGCTCTTCTTTGTGGGCAGTCTACTGTGGTTGAACTGCAAAATTCACCTACACTGATCAACAGTCCAAGCCTGTACTTAATAGTAGGATCCTCTGCGCTCCATAATTCCAGTATAGTACTGAGCAAAATCCTATACTGGGGTCATTTTTCATCCAGTTTGTTTTTATGCCCTCTGTTCTGCTTAATGGCCATTATTTTTTGTTTCCTCTCTCAATTGTTCTTTAAAAGATGTTGTGTTGCCTTATTATAGTAAGGAGGCTTGCTATCATTATTGTACACCAGCCTGGAATTGGGTGGACGAAGGGTAGTTTAGACATTTTATGAATAAATGAATAAATACTCATTTAATTCAGTATCCATCCAGTGTTGTTGGAGGAGGATGTTGGGCACCAGGGAGCTGACTTATATGGAATGCTGGCAGCGCTGATTTAATGATGACTGGCCGATTTATGACTTCTGGGGTGGCAGGTTGGATGGTGGGACATAAATAGTGCTCAAACGTCTCTGTACATTCTGGTATGTAGCACTGGAGCGCTTCTGGATCCACTATGGCTTCTGAAAGCTTCTGAAAGCCTACATAGCAGTGTACACCATTCTGTGTCCCCTTCTGGCTGACCTTCATTTCTGCCTTCATAAGGCTAGTCTACTGTAATATACTCCATTTGCCAACACAACCTTTGCTAACTGAGCATTCTGTTACAGACAGGTAGCCGTGTTGGTCTGCCATAGTCAAAATAAAAAAATTCCTTCCAGTAGCACCTTAAAGACCAACTAAGTTAGTTCTTGGTATGAGCTTTCGTGTGCATGCACACTTCTTCAGATACACTGAAACAGAAGTTGAAGGAAGTTAGAAGGATCTGGCAACTTCTGTTTCAGTGTATCTGAAGAAGTGTGCATGCACACAAAAGCTCATACCAAGAGCTAACTTAGTTGGTCTTTAAGGTGCTACTGGAAGGAATTTTTTTATTTTGAGCATTCTGTGTATGTAAAAATCAAGAGGTTAACTTATGGTCATGCATCCTTTCATTCTAGTTCCGTACCTTTGATCCATGCAAACAGCTCTGGTGTAGTCATCCCGATAACCCTTATTTCTGCAAAACAAAGAAAGGACCTCCATTGGATGGAACCATGTGTGCTCCTGGAAAGGTAAGATATTGTAAGATAGCACCTTACTGTATGAAGTGAAGGAGTAGGCATAAGAAGAAGGAAAGGAAATGGCAAAACACCATAATCGCTTCTGATCTTCTGAGAGATTATGTTTGGGATCAAAAACATAGGCCTCCAAATGCACTATAAATTTAAGGTAATATCATATCTCTTTAAGCAGCCATGTCTTCTTCCAAAGAATGCTTGGAAGTGTAATGTTTTTGCTGAGATCCCTATTCCTCTCACCGAGTTACAGTTCTTAGAATACAGTGGTACCTCGAAGAACTTAATTCGTTCCAGAGGTCCGTTCTTAACCTGAAACCGTTCTTAACCTGAGGTACCACTTTAGCTAATGGGGCCTCCCACTGTCGCCGCACACTTTCTGTTCTCATCCTGAAGAAAAGTTCTTAACCCGAGGTACTATTTCTGGGTTAGTGGAGTCTGTAACCTGAGGTACCACTGTAGTTCACCCATCAGTCCCTCTTCCCAGGGAACTCTGGGAATTGTAGCAACAGGGGAATTGTAGCAACAGGGGTCTAATAACTCTAAGCACCCTAAATGAATGACACTTCCCAAGATACTTTGGAGGAAGGCAGCTCTTTGAAGTGGTATGATACTGCTTTAAATGTATAGTTCAGATGGGGTCCCAATGGGAAACGTAATCAAACACAGGTGGGAATCCTAGGAAAGGAGTGTGCTGTTTCACCCAGGTCCTACCAATGAACATCTGGTTGGCCACAGTGAGAACAGAATGTTGGACACGATGGGCCTTTGGCCCTTCCAGCAGGCTCTTCCTATGTTATTATGTTCTTCAATAACTGGGAGCACTAGAGAGTGGTGGCGTTTTATAATCCGTCTTAGGTTTAAATTCCGATACAAGTTCAAGTCACATCTCAGGTTCAGTTCACGTTTATATCAAGTTCATTGTTAAAAGAAAATTTTAAAGATCCAGATTGGGTATTTGGGGGGGGGGGGGTTTAAAGAAAAGCTGTGTGAAATTATTAATCCTTCTTACTCAGTAAAGGACCTCTGAAAGTTAAGTCCAGTCGTGAACGACTCTGGGGTTGCGGCACTCATCTTGCTTTATTGGCTGAGGAAGCCGACGTTGTCCACAGACAGGTGTTCCGGGTCATGTGACCAGCATGACTAAGCCGCTTCTGGTGAAACCAGAGCAGCGCACGGAAACGCTGTTTAACTTCCCGCCGGAGCAGTACCTATTTATCTACTTGCACTTTGACGTGCTTTCAAACTGCTAGGTTGGCAAGAGCTGGGACCAAGCAACGGGAGCTCACCCCGTCGCGGGGATTCGAACCGCCGACCTTCTGATTGGCAAGTCCTAGGCTCTGTGGTTTAACCCACAGTGCCACTCGCGTCCCTAGTACAGTGGTACCTCAGGTTAAAAACTTAATGCGTTTCAGAGGTCCGTTCTTAACCAGAAACTGTTCTTAACCTGAGGTTCCACTTTAGCTAATGGGGCCTCTCGCTGCCGCCGTGCTGCCACCACACGATTTCTGTTCTCATCCTGAAGCAAAGTTCTTAACCCAAGGTACTATTTCTGGGTTTGTGGAGTCTGTAACCTGAAGTGTCTGTAACCCGAGGTACCACTGTATAATAATACAGAGGACTGCATAGGTTTGGACACAATCGTCCTGATGCTGGAGCCAGCAGTGAACCGTGGCTCAGGTAGATGGCCCAAGCTGTGGTGCATCAGTGCCATGCAAGAGATGGTGGGCATGTTTCCATGCTGCTGTTTCTAGGTTTGAATTGACCCTCCAAAGCAGGCATCCCCAAACTTGGCCCTCCAGATGTTTTGGGACTACAACTCCCACCATCCCTAGGTAACAGGACCAGTGGTCAGGGATGATGGGAATTGTATTCCCAAAACATCTGGAGGGCTGAGTTTGGGGATGCCTGCTCCAAAGCCTTTTTGTTCGCTTTAGAGTAACTCCTTGTGTATACCTTGTCTGTTTTTCTTTCCACCTGAACACCTATTAATTAATGACTTTAGCGTTTTCACTGTAAAATGAATCTATACATTTAAACAACCACTTTATTGAGCAAATTAACAAGAAGACTGTGCTTCTGAATGCTAAACCAAAGCTTCTTCATTTTGCACCTTAATTAGCACTTATGCAGTTAGTCTAATAAAAAGCCTGATAGTTTACTACAACTCTTGACAAGAACAAATAAATGGAAGTAATGAGCCTAATAAGAACAAAAATAATAATGCAGTGATGAAAATCCCCTCTCCCTGGGGATTTCTTCTTCTGTTGCAGTGTAGCACAAAATATATGTGTTAACAACCACTGAATTATGGCTCCTATAAAATAAAATCTGAAGTGCATTGAAGAAAGGGTTACAGTATATGCCTAAGCCAAATATCACAGAATGAAACATACAAAACTATATTTGAATTGCTAGTGTAACAAGATGGCAGATTTGACCTTGCAGGGAGTCTCTCTTTTTCATTTGTATTATTCTCAACACGCCTGAATACATATTTTATGATGTTATTAGGCTGCTGCAGAGGAAGCGGGGGGGGGGGGGTAGCATCTTCATCATACCCATTCACATTACCTAAAAGTTGAGTTTGTGTGGGGAATCTTATCTTTCAGCTGTTAGACAATTGGGAAGGTGATAACTGTACTGCCTACTGCTAGATAAGCCATGGGTTGGAAATATAGTGATGTGTGAACTCTCGCACCACCCACCTCTCCTTGTGCTGGATTGCCTTTGAAATAAATCAAGCTACTTCCCAAAAGATTAGACCAGGGGTGGGCAGCCTAAGGCCTCTGAGCCAGAAGTGGCCCATGAAGGCCGTTTAACCGGCCCACAGGCTGCCCCCGAACTGAGTCGCCTGCTCAGTGAGTCCCCACGCGCTGCGCTAAACCAGCACAGCACGGCACAGGGACTCTCTTCCTCAGCTCAGGAAATTGCTTCTGCGCATGCCCAGACGCCAAAAATCGCTTCTGCGCAGGCGCGATTTTCAGCATCTGGGCATGTGCAGAAGCGATTTCCAGCGCTGCGGACATGCACAGACATGATTTCCGGCATTGCGCTGCGTTGGTTCGGCCCCTGGATTAGACAAATGCTCAGTCTCATTTTCAAGCCAGTTTTAATGGCCTTCCTTGAGTGACCCAACCTTCCGCTATATTCCTAGTTCCTTCTTCCCACAACCTCTAAATTCCATTTCATTCCTACTTGCACCACTTACAAGGCTAGTCTCTGACTCCAGTGGCAGCCAGCAAGAACATGCTACAGGGAGAAAGATGCTGCTACCTGGTGCTAGTAACCCTTGGGAAAACTACATTTCCTACATTGCCTTAGTTCATGATGGAGGAGATTGCATAGAGAGGGTGTCCCAGCTGAAAAGCCCCCCCCCCCCAGTTGCTTCAAAATGAATCTCAATAGATTGCAGCATGACCCATCAGATGATCTTAGTGACCACAAACCTCTTTCCTTATTGAAGGCTCCTTGGTCCATAGCGGATATGGACAACCATTTACTTGCACATCTGCATCTGGTAGGAAATAAAATGCCCACTACCTCTTCAGTGGCTTCATGCTGACTGTGGTAAATTTCAGGTTGGCAAATGGTCATCTGCATCCAACTGGAAGCTGGTGCTCCAAGGAGGAGAGGAGAGGAGAAAATGAATCCAGCATATTCTGCTCAGTTTTATATCTGCCCGTTGAACAATTTATATTTTTAATCATCTGTTTATCTAACAAAAAAACTTGCTTAGTTATTTATTAAGGAGTACAAAAATTGTATCATTTTTAGCACTAATATTTCATTTTCACATATTTACTGGTGGGTTTATGATTTCAGAGTCATGGTGCATCTGCAGCAGCAGAAGTGGGTGCTTTCATCTGCCCCAGCTGCAACAAAACATGTCTCTCCCACATCAGTCTCTACAGCCACAGCAGGCGCTGTAACTCTCCAGTAGTTTGACAAGAGACTTTCAAATATAATAAAACATCATGTAGCAATATTTCATCGCTGTTATGCCTAATGTGTCATTTTGGCAAGATTTTTTTTCTGGCTTCCGAAAAGTGATGATGGGTTCCGTATGTTAACTAGATTGCACTGTCTCTCTCTCTTGTGTAACAGGAAGAAATTGGAATTTCATGGCATTTTGTACCACCAAGAGATCTTTGTTTTCCTATGATTCCATCTCTCTCTGAAATATTTTTAAGTGGAAGCAGGCATAAAAAAGGCTCTTGCACTTCGTTAAAGTGTGAGACTTGTATGTCCACTATAAATATCTATTATTTTTAATGGTCTGTTCAATATTTCCATTGCGTAAGAAGTTATGTAACTCAGCTGGTAAAATGTTCTCAGCCAACATTGAAATAGGCAATAATTTCCCTATGCCTCTTGAAAATGCACATCAGGCAGTGCATATGTGTGTTTGTGGTAGCTTTCTTAACTAACATGTTTTCAAAAGTGTACTTCTCGTCTAAGTGGTAATAAGCCTGTTTCTAGACAATGCCATTTCAGATTGCAGGTGGGAGCTTACATAATTTAAATACTTTCCCATACAAAATAATGTATGTCGAAAGCTAGCATGTCTGACAGAAGGGTAGGCTAGAACACTTCTTCCTGATCTGTAGTTTTCTATGTAAGGGACCTGCAGGCTGGCATGGTATAGTCCAGGTGAGATATAGACCACTTCAGTGAGAACTAGTTAGCAAGATCTGAGTTGATTGCTGGCAAATAAGCACTTATAATCTTCTAAAGGGTTCTTCAAACATTTTTAAAATGAAAGGATCACATTCAGCTGATTGTGCCAATCCTTCTTTTCACAACAGCATTAGTTATAAGGCTTCCATTCTTACCTTTCTTGACTATTTTCAATTTGCACAGAAATCATTATATTACTTGATGTTCCTCTTTGCAAGCGAAAACTCCTTAGTGACTTTCACTGTTTCTGTTTTAATTCTAGTTTGCAATCCTATGCAAACTTACTAAGAACAGGAAGTAAACGACAGGCAATGATAAAAATGGAGGGTGGTTGTTGTTGTTTTTCTGTTGAAGCTACTAGCCACATTGGCTATGTTCTGTCACCACTTTTGGAGACCGGAGGCCTCTGAATAGCAGGTACTGGAAATCTCAAATGTGGCTAGTGCTGTTGCACTCCAACTCCACTTGCGGGCTTCTCATAGGTGTCTAGTCGGCTGTTGTGAGAACAGGATGCTGCACTAGATTAGCCTTACACTCTTAAGCCAAGCAAGACAACCAAGCAGTGCCTGCATGGAACACTCCTGAAATCTATATGCAAGCTGCTCTGCTCTCAGTAGGGTTCAATGGTAATCAATTAACGAATTAATTAATACCAGATAGGTTTAGCGCATCATGGCTACAAGACCCAACTGTTATATCTTTCTTAGTTTCGTTAGTACCAAGTTCCTCCCCCCCCCCTTTTCAGAAATCAAGTCACACACATTTCCACTTTACTTAAAAAAAGAAGAGCGTGTTCACAAAGGAAGTGAATAGCTCTCAACTCTCTTTGTGTCAGAATATTTTGCTTGGAATAAAGTCAGGGAAACGAGAGAACAGAATTATAACCAATTAAAGATGTTGCTTCAGAGAGATCCATTTCATCCTATTTTAGTAAGATGCCGTTATCATGATTTCATACCACTATTCCCAGTGCCCATTATTAAAGTGCAAGCCAATCTAAACATGGTTGGTGTGTCAGGAAAATATCCTGGCTTTGCAACAGCTGAGGAATTAAGTGCCAGAAGCGGTTATGATGTTGGTTTTGTTTAGCTAGCTTGCAGAAGTGTTCCCTTATTAGTCTTAACTCTTCCAGGCCATGAATGCTGGTATGGAACAAAAAGATCCCCACCTAACTTTTCAGTGGGGAAATTGTCAGCAATCTAATGCCCTGAATAATTACATATTATAATTTTCTAAGGACAAAGGAGGGTTCTTTGGCCTAGCCTGGACAATGAGATCTGAAGGTGTGTGTGGAGGGGGCTAGTTTTATGGAAAGATCAGGGGAAGAATCAAGTACCTGACTCATTCTGCTATAGTTACAATGAACTTGGAAATGCAGTTATGTGGATGATGCATTCTGTGGCTGCATTAGCATGACAGGCAGGATGTGTTTACATAGCAGAATGTAAGGAGATGAGTGTGCATCCAGTGGAAATTGTTTGTGGTCCATGTCAGGTTGCTTCTGTTCATGCTTATCCACTGCCTGATGTTGCCCTTTCACATTACAGGGATTACGTGGTAGGGACTACAGAACCATTAAATGTTGTGATGTCTCCCCCCCCCCAAGTGTTAGTGTTGCGTTTTAAAGAAAAAATCAGTGGTGTGTTAGAGGAGGAACATTTAATTGATTTTCATTTAAAATTTGACACAAACACTTGTTAGTGCTGAGCATTTACTAAGGGGAGAACCAAGTGGGTCTTTTAATTTTAATTCACAGTTCTTCCCACAAAAGAACAAATTACAGGGCTGACCTTAGTTTCTGTTCTTTTAAGTTCTATCCTACTGAGATGTACAAATGTGTTTTGACAGCTGCATCAAGCTGTAAATCCACTGGCGGTGTCCTTCCTAACCACGATGTTAAGACACATTTGCATCGGCTGAAGTCACTTAGTTTGCCCCTGGAAGCTTATAAAAGCAACCATGCAGGGAAACAGCAAGCTACTGTCCCCCCTTTAACAGCAGTTAAAGATCTTAACGTTTACATCCACTGACATGATTGCTCTCAAAAGCACATGAGAAGACTTCTCTTGAACCTGTGTGCGAGGGGTTTCAATTGTATTTATGAACACCCTTGATGTCCATTGGGACTGGTATGGTGGAAGACAGAGAGGCCAAGAGTAGGCCAACAGAGCCAAGGACAGGCAGAGCCAAGTAATTCTAGTTTTGTACTTATCCTCTTTCTTGCTCGGTTCTACAAAGGCAGCACTGAGACTAAGGAGGAGGAAGGTGTCAGCCACTGCCAGCTCCTGGACTGGTTGTAAGTAAGAAGGCAAGCAAGTGGGTAGACTGTGGTTGGTGTGGCAGTGCCCACTTCTCCTTAATGGACCAGCCTCCACAGAAATGCCCTGAATTGACAGCCACATGCCTCAGACTTGGGACCATTTCACACATTAGGCCTGGGTTTACCACCATGTCTGTACTCAATAGGGAGCTGTAGCAGAGTGTATGGTAAGTGTGTTTTCAAACACATATCTGTCACATTCATATGTTACATTTTGGGTGTAGATTTAGGTATGCACCTAAAGTGGAATGTATGAAGAGGAGAAAAAAAGTTGCCAGAAATAGCCTGCCTGAAGGGACATGGGAAGCACATACTAGTTCTGAGCAGGATGACTCTGGAGAAGCTGATTCCATTTCCAAGAGCTCTCAAACATGGCGCTGTCGTTTCCAGAGTCTTCCTGCCCATTAGTTTCCTACCATTTCCTCCCTGCACCCAGTCACTTTGGAGATGAAGGAAGGCTGAGCCCTCCTTCCTGCTCTGAAATAAGCTCAGGGTTTCTGAGAATTAATCTCGGGGACAGAGCACCCTTTGGGGGCATCATCTGTGAAGCCACTTCCCTCCTTCCAGGTGATTGTTTTTGAGGCAAAGTGGGGACTTGGCCTTTGTTCTTTCCCTTTGACGCAGCCATTTTGGGAAGGGATTAGGCTCAGAAAAAATGTATCCTGAACTGAATCCAGGTTCCCCTCCAAGAACTGATTCATTGCAGAAGAGAGAACCAGGGCCCTGAGGCAGAGTAATAAAATTATTCTTCCCCACCCCATCCCATTGCATTTCTTTGTGGGTTCCCACAAGTCCTTTTGGGATATTTTTTTCATAGTAGCTAGGGAATTAAATAAAAAGATACTGCAAAGGAAATTAACCAAGAAAAAAAAATGTTCTCCAAAGTCAATCAGTCCAGTCCAGATGATTTCCCACTGAGAAAGCTGACCTCAGCTTCTCCCAGACAGGAGTCAGATGGATAAATATGTGCTGTGTTAGTCACCACAGAGACAGAGAATCTTGGACTCTCCAAGAGAATTAATTTGCACTGCCTGCCACAGCCTTTTCTGTTGCTACAGCCTTCACTGGCAACCATTCTTTAGCAGATTAACAGACGCAATGGGGTTATCCAGTCCTGTCAGTGCATAAGTATGTTGTGGAGGTACAGAGGTCACATTCACACCATACATTTAAAACACTATGAAGTAATGGCTGCCCCCCCCAAAAAAAGAATTATGGGAGCTGTAGTTTGTTAAGGTCACTAAGAGTTATTGTTGTTTAGCCGTGTCCAACTCTTCGTGACCCCATGGACCAGAGCACACCAGGCACTTCTGTCTTCCACTGCCTCCCACAGTTTGGTCAGACTCATGTTAGTAGCTTCGAGAGCACTGTCCAACCATCTTGTCCTCTGTCGTCCCCTTCTCCTTGTGCCCTCAATCTTTCCCAACATCAGGGTCTTTTCCAGGAAGTCTTCTTTTCTCATGAGGTGGCCAGAGTATTAGAGCCTCAGCTTCAGGGTCTGTCCTTCCAGTGAGCACTCAGTGCTGTTTTCCTTAAGAATGGATAGGTTTGATCTTCTTGCAGCCCATGGGACTCTCAAGAGTCTTCTCCAGCACCATAATTCAAGAGCATCAATTCTTCGGCGATCAGCCTTCTTTATGGTCCAGCTCTCACTTCCATAGATCACTACTGGGAAAACCATAGCTTTAACTATACGGAGCTATTAGGAGACCCTTAATCCTCTCGCTGAAGAGGGCTTGGTTGTTAAACCACTCTACAAACTGAACCTCTGGGAGGGGAATAGACAACTCTCAGCACCCTTAACATACTACAACTCCCAGAATTCTATCTGTACTACCGGTACTTCTTGCATTTCATTTCCCTCTGCTTAGAACTCTTTCCCTCACACCCGCTGCTACAGCCCCTGTCCCAACATATAATACTGCAGCCAGCAGCGTCTGGTGCCCAATGGAACTAGAGGAGCAGAAGACAGGGAGACCCAACAGTAGGCAGAACCAAAGCCAATGGCGGGTAGAGCCAGAACCAGTGACAAGCAGAGCTGCCCCCTAATTGGTTGTAAGTAAGAAGACAGACTGAAGTGGGCGGGGCATTCTCCACTGCCTGCAACTCAATAAAACACTTCACACGTGTGATGAACTGGAGTCAAGTCCATGAAAATTTACGCCATAATAAAATGTGCTAGTTTTTAAGGTGCCACAAGATTTTTCCATTTTTTAAAAATAGTTCCCTACCGCAAAAGATCTGCAAAAGAAAAGGATGAACTGTGAGACTAGTAGTTTGAATAATTATAATAATAATAATAATAATGGAATCATTGTGTCTGTTTACCGTGTCTCTTATAATGGTCAGCCACTAAGAACCAGATTTGTTTCTATCAGCATATGCCCTCCCCATGGTTCTCCTCCTTATTTCAAATCCTGGGTTACTCCTTTCATCAACTCCCATGACTGGATACTTCTGGAACTGGTTGATCGTTGGAATTCCTCTCATTGCCACTGGCTATCTCCGTTCCGGTTCACAAGAAAATTGAGGGAGTAAACAGTATGCATGAAACATTCCCGCAAGATGTTTCTTCATCTTTCAAGTCGTGGGGGTGACCAAAAGAAGTTATCTCATTTCTGGAAATAACGTTGTGTGAATTGGCAATGGATCTTGTGTGAACATCTCCTGGGAGACCAAATATTAGTATTTTAAAAAACGATTCCAATGTGAGATACAGCTTTCACTTAATTATATTTTGACCTGGAATATCTTACTGGCACACTGAAGAGCCACTCTGAACACCCTTGCCTCCTTCTTTTTTTTTAATCAATTACTGATCCCCCATGTCACAGACAGCTTTTTCATTGTCACCAACTGTAGCCTTTCTCTCCCTTTACGGGTTAATATTTGGCAGCATTCCCACTATTTCTCTGTTACACTAGTCACCATTTTATGCTTAAGGGAGATTTTACTTTATAAACCCTTCTCCTTTGTTTTTGTTGGCAGTGGGTGTTTAGCCATATGCTTTGCATACAGTGCCTGCCAAATGCCTAGATCTGAAGGCTGGTTAAGCTGAATAACATTTGTTGTGGAGTTCATTACTAGGAAGAGCAAGTGAATGATTGCACTTGTTGCTCTGGCCATCTGTCTGTCGTGCGCATGCCCAGTTCCCCATGCTGACAGGAACCATTAAGACCCATGAACTGGAATTGTTTATTATTATTATTATTATTATTGGTAAATGCAATACTCACAAACACAAAACAAAACACAAAACAAAACAAACTTATTATACATACAACTCCTTAATTCCTACAAAAGAAAACAATTAAACTTACATTAACCAAAAGAAGTATCAACTTAAATTACAAAAGAAACTACAGTGGTACCTCACAAGACGAATGCCTCGCAAGACGAAAAACGCGCAAGACGAAAGAGTTTTCCGTTTTTTGAGTCGTTCCGCAAGACGAATTTCCCTATGGGCTTGCTTCGCAAGACGAAACGTCTTGCGAGTTCTTGCAAGTTTGTTTCCTTTTTCTTAAAGCCGCTAAGCCGTTAATAGCCACTAAGCCGCTAAGCCGCCAATAGCCGTGCTTCGCAAGACGAAAAAACCGCAAGACGAAGAGACTCGCGGAATAGATTAATTTCGTCTTGCGAGGCACCACTGTAAACATAAAAACAAAAATATTGACTTCCCTCCACCTATGTGTGACTTCCTTTACAGTATCTCTTTTCTTCTTTTCGCTGTGTTATCAATATTATTTTTAACTGTCTCGTCTTATACCCATTTCTTCTTAGTCCTTTACTCTATAAATTTCATTCATTGCATATTGATATATTTATACCAGAACAATGTTTTTTTTATGTATTCCTTCTTGCAAGTCCACTCCTCTATCAGTTTTTGAATTGGAATTGTAGATCAGCATAAGGCAACAGTATTGCATTGAAAATATTTCCATTCTGGGCTGGGGTTTCTAGCTTAGAGTTTCTAGCTTCCTATACAGTGGTACCTCAGGTTACATATGCTTCAGGTTACCTATGCTTCAGGTTACAGACTCCGCTAACCCAGAAATAGTGCTTCAGGTTAAGAACTTTGCTTCAGGATGAGAACAGAAATCGTGCTCCGGCGGCGCGGCAGGAGCAGGAGGCCCCATTAGCTAAAGTGGTGCTTCAGGTTAAGAACAGTTTCAGGTTAAGTATGGACCTCCAGAACGAATTAAGTACTTAACCTGAGGTACCACTGTAATTGGAAACACAACCATCTAAAACTGTGGTCCTCTCTACCCTTTTGCTGGGCCGTTGGATGCTCCCATTTGCAATATTTATTGATAAGTTCTTTCAAGTAAGAACTTTGAAGTAAATTAAACACTGTGTAAAATAACATCCCTGTTTCATTTGTTTTGCATTGTACGGCATGTAAATTAAGTGGGCAGACATTTCCTAGGCTTTTGATAAGTTTAAGGCTTGGTAGCTGCATAGCTCAGTGGGTTAGAGTCTAGTGCTAACAAAACCAGGGTTACAGGTTCATCCCCTGGAAGGGACAGCTGCCTATTCCTGCATTGCAGGGGTTTGGTGCAGATGACTTCCATGGTTCCTTCCAACTCTAGGATAACTTCTATGATAACTTGCATTGCTATCCAATGGGTGCCAGTCTATGGGACCAGGAGGCAAACTAGGGCAAGGGATAAGGATGCGAGAATGATCATGCTCGCCCACCACTTTCTGCCCTGACCAACAGGTGTTGCAAAGTAAGAGCCTTTTAAAAAGTCTCCCTTAGTGGTCCATTTGTCAGTAACTGAAATCAGAATGATTTGGGTTAGCACTCCCCCCCCCCCAGGTGTATTCCTCTTCATAGGATGAAATAGTGGACAAGGAGTAGACATTGTTTATAGATAAGATTAGAATGAAGGATTTTTGTGTGCTCCATTTTTATTTTGAAGAAGGACTATTTTTAGATCAAACTTGCATTGTATTTAAAAAATACCTACCACAGCTTGTTTACAAATACTGCTCAGAGGTGTCATAATAATTATTACCTATAATGTCCTGTGAATGCCCAAAGGGCTATGAAATAAGAAATACTAAAGGTTCTACTGCAGGTTCATGTAAACTGAAAAAAAACTTGTCTCTCTTGTTGTTGTGTACAATCTTTTTCCCACCACTGCAGTTATATTGTTCAGAAGAAATCATAGTCAAGCAACTTTGGAAGAAAAAGCCTAAATTTTACTTCTTGAAACATTGGCATGAATTAAATTAAAATCCAAATGAGTTTTGGTAATATTATTGCTTCAGCTGGAACATAACAAGAGCCCTGCTGGGTCAGGCAATGGCCCATTGAAGCCAAGATCTTGTTCTCACAGTGGCCAGTCAGGTGCCTATTGGAACTCAGTGAGGGGGACCTGACGGCTACAGCACTTTCCCTACTTGTGGTTTCCCGTGCCACTGACATTCAGGGGCATACTGGGCCTGACAGTGGGGGTAGAAGAAGCTGACATAACATTGCTGTAAAGGATTCATTAGAAATCTACTATCTGGTATTGCTTTTCATCACCTCAAATATAATGGGGCAGATTGATACTATCCCACCGATCTAGCCCATTGTGTGGATTGTAGGATGAACTCACCTGCCCCCCTTTCTGGCATATCTGCCCCTCCTGCAGTGTCCCCACACAGGGGAAGCAACATGGCCAGGCATGTATGCCCAAACTTGTACCTAGGCTGTATTAAAACTTGCAATCTCTCTGTGGATGTGAGAGGACATCAAAGGAAGGACAGATAGGTCATGTATTTGGGGAAAGCAGGTGTGTTCTCCACTCCATGGGCCAGTTTGGGCAAGAAGAATCATCCAATCCGTCCCAATATTTTTCAGTTGAAACTGTTTACATGTGTAGCTGAGTGGTGTTTTGCCCAGTGAGTTACATGCATGTGTGAGAAGCCTATCGTTTCTTCTAGGCAGGTAGAGAATCATCTATTCTAAAGCTGTGAATGAGGATATTGCATCATATTCCAGTGTTCACAATAGTATGTAGACTGAGGAGCTTTCAGTCTGTGTCCAAAAACTAAGACATCTTTGCTGTGCAATGTGACTCATTGTGAAAATATGCATCCACGTATGCTTTTCTCTTTTTAGCATTGTTTTAAAGGTCACTGTATCTGGTTAACTCCAGATATCTTGAAGCAAGATGGAAACTGGGGGGCATGGAGTAAATTTGGTTCCTGTTCTCGAACCTGTGGAACGGGAGTGAAATTCAGAACACGGCAATGCGACAACCCACAGTAAGTTGGACCTAAGTAAGCTGAAGACCAGGAGCGGGTGGCATAGGGTGGGGATGGCTTCCCATGTCGTCGCTCTCCCAACAGCAACGTCTGTGGCCCTTATCAGAATGGGCAGAGGTGAGGTGTGGGCTGTGCAGCCACACTGGGGAGTCAAGCGCAGTGAGTGGCAGCAATTCTGTTGTTGGGACCACGGCGGTGCAGAACTGCCCTACCATGCCTGCCACCTCTGCTAAAGAGGAGGAGGAGGAGGAGTTTGGATTTGATATCCCGCTTTATCACTACCCTAAGGAACCACCCAGCAGCTGCATGTGGAGGAGCGGGGACGTGAACCCAGTTCACCAGATTATGAGTCTACCACTCTTAACCACTACACCACACTGGCTCTCACACTCGCACATGTGTAAGAGACACACTGTTAAATTACTATCAGAAAAGCACAGAAATAATTGCTTGAGACTATGTTTCATCCTCAGATGGGTGAAATAATGCAGACCATTGACTGTATACTGGATTAGGAATTCACCATGGCCCTCATGCAGGGTTCTCTTGCTATGCACACAGCCATAGCTTGCCTTTTTTTGGCTGTTGCTCAAAGAGGCAGTCTGTACCCACACGTAAAATAGCTGGAATAGGATTACAAATTGCCAGGGACTGGGCAGAGGAGGAATGGTGGAGACCTGCCTGACCCTTCCAGAAAAGAAGACAGTTCAGAATTACAACAGGGGTTTGAGAGAGATCTCAGCTCAGAAAAACTGGGGACTAATGGGAGAGGAGGACGAGGAGGAAGCACCAGGGGAACAACAGCTGACAGACTCGGTGTCTTTAGAAAGCCCCCCCCCAGCACATGGTAGGCCTTGAAAGTGGGAGAGCAAAGAGCTCAAAGGCAGAGGGACTTTTCAGCACCCGTAATGTTGACTCATGAGGAAGTGGAAGAGACGGAGGGGATGGAGATTCATTTGGGGCAACGCCATTATTCTGAGAGGTTGCATTCCCAAGCCTCACTATGTGAATATTGAATAAAAGCAGATGGTAAGGACTTTTCCTTGTCTTGTCCCTTCCTGGCAACCTGCTGTGGGGGTTGGTGCCTCTGCCGCCTGACACAAATGCAGTTTGTCGCCATTGCTGGTGTAAAAAGAAAAGTAGAAACTCTGGTTATGCGCATGCAGGATTAGGTACTTGCGGGACTGAAGCCATTAAATGAAAGCTTTTCGTGGTATTTGGTCATACTACCAAGGAGAGAGAAGAGAGGAGAAGAGATTAAGGGTAGCATTTAACTATCCAGCACCAGCAACAGAAGCACTGTGCAAGGACTTCTGCTTACACAACAGGAGCCCCATTGTGCAAATGGAAGTCTTGCAATGCATGTGCAGATGGAACAACTGGAAGAGTGTGGTGCTGAATTCCACCCTAAGTATTTTATTTTTTTTTACTGCTACTGAAATCTGTGGGACCAGATAGATATATAGAGGTCCCATTGATTTCAACACTGTTGTGATTCAAGATCTCCACGTGTAGCTTGCTTTTGTAGAGTTGCCTCTGTTAATTTCAGTGGAAGGCGCCAATCTACTCCTGCAGTTGATCTCTGAGGCTCCAAATATGAATTCATTAGTAATAAGATAATTTTATAAGTGTCACTGACGTGATATTATTTATTAATCTGGTTTTGTTCTTATTCCTAGCCCAGCTAATGGAGGTCGTACATGTTTTGGACCAAGCTATGAGTTCCAGCTTTGCAGCACAAACGATTGTCCTAAAGATAATGAAGATTTCAGAGAGGAGCAGTGCAAACAGTGGGATCCTTATTTTGAATATCAGAACAAGAAGCACCATTGGCTTGCATATGAGCATAGTGATGGTTAGTACACCACTTCTTCTTCTTCTCCTCCTCCTCCTCCTCCTTCTTCCTCTTCCTCTTCGTGTTATTGCTTTGTTAATGGCCTTGGTTCCAGTCTGCCATATTTGAAGACTGTAATTTCCAGTGTATAGAAAATATTACCACCCATTGGTTATTCTGCCAAAAGTCTCAGCTTCATTTGGAGAGGGTGGGTACGTCGTCTGCTCCTGTGTTCATACATTACTTTGAATTTTGTGCATAAAGTATGCATAAGCATACACTACTGCAATGGCACGTCAAAAAAGTGGATATAAATTTGCTTTAGTGGGTTGCCAAATTGATCAGGTACCCTATAAACAGCCATACACATATTTATGATCTTGAGTGTGGTCTAAGGTTACCAGATTTTTTTCAATGAATCCGGGGACACTTTTCAACTTCCTACTAAATAGATAGATTTTGTCAGGGGACTGATGTGCAAATCCGGGGACTGTCCCCGGGAAAGGGGAACGTCTGGTAACCTTGGTGTGGTCCATTTCTGCTGAACTTAGTGGGAACCCTTCTACATGGATCTCAATTCTACTGTTAGTAGGTTGATTGGAATTTTTGGAAATCTCCATATTTTTATTCAAAGATCATGATTTTAACTGAATTGCCTTCTGCAGTCTGATCGGATAAGAACCATCAGTTGAAGAGATAAATCACAGGACTCTTTTCCCTTGTAGCCAAAGAAAGGTGCCATCTCTATTGTGAGTCCAAGGAAACTAATGACGTTGTGTATATGAAAAGACTGGTGCATGATGGAACAAGGTGCTCATATAAGGATCCCCATAGTATCTGTGTGCGAGGAGAGTGCCTGGTAAGTGGTGGCATCAATTCCTTTTTCCAGTTTCTTATTTGCAAGAATGAGTATAATATTAACATTTCAATGGGACGCTTTTCTCCATGACGCATCTACAAATAAGTAGTCATTTTAAGTGTAATCACTGAAGTTTGCTAAAAATCCTGCCATGGTTCATTGTTTTACTAGAGTGGCTGAAAGGTTACCTGCCTAAGAAGGATGGAGTTGGGTTTGGAATTGGGCTGAGAACCGTTCAGACATGCCTAGTACCTTTGCAAAGTGTATTCAGTATCTAATTTGAGAATGCTCTTGAGCATACAACTAAATTGATTTCTGTTCAGGAAAACACCATGGTTGCAAGCCACAGTCACATGTGCATGAGAATGTCATACATATGCAAGATTTTATTCACTTCTCTATCCATCTACTAGACCTCCAAATGGCTTCTTAATCTCCTCTTAGCTATTGGAAAAGAAACACCTGGAGGTCTTTGTACTGGGGCTCTTCGCCATAGCGTGTGACTAGAGGCCTCGTTCATTTCTGGAGTACCATTTCTTCATGTGGGGGGAGAGAAATGCGTACTGTTGTCTTCAGTGTTATTTTCTGAGCATGAATTGCCAAATATTTATGTGAATTGGATTAAATGCCTGCAATATGCTCAAATCCTGAATAGCAACATGTACTTGAAATCCTTTGATAATGAATTAATATGAGTTCAGTTAAGCAAGCAGTTAGAAACCAATTTATCAGGGTGAAATGTCATTATAAATACTCATGTGGATATCAACATGCCCTTTTAGGAAGAGACAAATGTGCTGTTTATTATATCTTTGTCTGGTGAAAAGAAAACCCGGAGGAAAATGCAGGCTGTTACAAGCAGGAGTAATTGCTTTTCATTCTTTGCAGAAAGTTGGCTGTGACAAGGTAATTGGCTCGTCAAAGCAAGAGGACAAGTGTGGCGTGTGTGGTGGAGACAACGCCCATTGCAAAGTGGTGAAAGGCACATTCTCCAGGGCACCAAAGAAGCAAGGTCAGTCCATTTTCAGTACAGTATAGCGCTCCTGCCCCAAAGAAGCATGCAGGAAGATTTCAGAAGGACAGAGTAACTTTGTTTTTAACATCTCTTTTCCTGTGCTGCAACAAAGCATTGTGTTTGAACAGCTTCTGGTGCAGAACAGCAGAGGTACTTTCCTGGAAGTACTATGGCCTACACCAATAGGGCCTATGGGGTGGGGTGTGTGTGAACCCATTTGTGCCCTTAAAAAGGCTCAGTGGATTGGGGGCTTATAGTTAAATCCTAGATATGTCTACTCAGTGGGCCTTACTTCCAGGTAAGTAGAGGCAAGGTTGTTCTTCCTTCCACAGGGCTACATTTGTACATGTCTGTATTCACTTTTTGTACAACCTTTTTAGACTTTGATCTGCTTAGCTTTCAAGTGAGCCAATGGGCAATTTAAACATACTTTGTTTGTTTATTTAAATGAATTTAAAGGCACTTCAGATATATACATATGCTCTCATTTTTGAGGAAATCCTCTACAAAGAGGCGTTTGATACTTTAGAATACAAATCCGTGTCATAAAATCTCATAAAACACATAGTCAACAACAGGGGTGCCAGCTGGAGCGGAGCCTGAGGGACCCTGCCCCCAGAAGGATGGCTCAGTATTCTGGTCCTCTTTTCCTTTCTCTGTAATAACAACTACCTGCTCTGGTTTAATGTGTCCCTACAGGTTATATCAAGATGTTTGAAATCCCAGCAGGTGCGCGGCACTTGCTAATACAAGAATCGGATGCCTCCATTCATAATCTTGGTGAGTATTACATTATCAGCATTGTTCTATCACCATCTTTTTCTGTTGTTGTTGTTTGGTCGTTTAGTCGTGTCCGACTCTTTGTGACCCCATGGACCAGAGCACGCCAGGCACTCCTGTCTTCCACTGCCTCCCGCAGTTTGGTCAGACTCATGTTTGTAGCTTCGAGAACACCATCCAACCATCTCGTCCTCTGTCATCCCCTTCTCCTTGTGCCCTCAATCTTTCCCAACATCTTTTTCTGTACATTTACTTTTACTGACAATATGAAAATATATTTTGTCTGTTTAAAAAATAAAATCAGTCAAGAGAAAAATTTCTCCTTATGAGAAAACTAATATTACGACAATGAAATTGCTGCATACCACCCCAATCTCCAAGTGGTCTGAGATTCCAGAGGTTCCAGGCAGTTACCCAGAGTTTGGTTTCCTTGGAATGAGGGACAGTGGAGACTGTGGTGTCTTTAGGATATATGGTTTATTTACACATACATACAGTCATTTTGTCACCCCTCCCAGTGATGACCCCCAGGGTGGCCCGCACCCCCACACCCCCTTCCTCCACCTCTGCATGCAGTTTCCATATTTATTTGTTACAGGGAATGTGCTTCCTAGTCAATGGGCTCACTGGTTCTGCTTTTGCATATGCCTTTATAGCATCCTGGTGCATTCAGTTTCAGATTCAGAGCCATCCATTGCAAGGATGCTCAATCAATCACAAAGCTTAAACAGTAATTGAAATCCTCTCCTTCCAATTCAGCGGATCAATAATAGACAATGTCTTGCAGAATGTTATTAATTAGAAGTGGATTCACAACAAATAGCCTCGTAACTGCCATGAATCACTCCCCCCCCCCCCCAGTTTTACTTTAGTAAATGCTTCCCTTGCACTGATGTTCCGTGGAGCCTCGTGGGACTCATAGCATTCTTTGTACAAACTTATTCCTTATGCTCGGCAAACTGTTTCTGATGAAGCATGGGCAATATATAAACCTCCAGCTTTTAAAGCCTGGTATCGACCCTGACAGCACTTTAGGAAGGGATTGCAAGAGACACGAGGGTTGGTCCCCCCGCCCCAGAGCAACAGAGAAGGCAAGGCAACAAGTGTATGAAACTTTGGAATTATTATTTTGACAGTCAAAGTAGGAAGAAAGATGAAAGAGGACTTAATTATTTTTAGAGATTGGCCAGGAAATTTGGCTGTAGCAAGGTTCAGTAGCAAAGGCTGCAGCAACATTTGAAGTGCAGAAAAGAGATAGAGTGAGACGGTAGACCCCTCAAGTTCAAAGGGGCCTCATCTAATCCAGTCACCTTCACAGAGGAATGATTTGCTGTACTTAACATCTCAGCCAGATGATTCAGCTGAAGCGATTTCCTTAGGTAATTGATTCCATTTGCTAAGTTCTTTCTGAAGATTAATAAAACTCAGAGGCAGCATACGCAGTGTCAGCCTGCACACATGTAACCCATTTGCAGTCTGCTAGCCATGTAGAGCTTATAACCAGGAAGTCATTAACCTCCTGTTTTTGCCATCTACCTGGGGAAGCTAAAACAGGGAGCTGTCAAACACCTCTCAGGCCAGAAGTTACCTTCTTGCAACATTAAGCCATTGAGCCAAATTCAAGCACAGGGATATATCCTTAAATGGGGTGCATATGGAAAACTGCTCCCTCTTTTGAAGTCAGTAGGGAAGCCCACCCAGGCACAAACTGAGCATCTGAAAGCACATGGAGCTGTGGAACAGAAACATTTACCTAGAATAGCATGTGTTGGCGTGTCTTGCTGATTCAGTTTCAGTTTCTCATCCAGTATAAGGCCTTCTCAGTGATGGTGTTAGGTAGTCCTCAGTTTGAACCTGTGCATTTGTTTGTTTGTTCCTATGTGTGAAATTTTCAGATTTCAATCTTATATAGATAGTTCTGAGTAAATACATGTAGAATTTCACTGTAAATTTTTTTTATGAGGGATCAAATGAATTATACATAGGACTAAGCTCCATTCAGGTGTGTAGCTGAAATAGTTACACACTCCACCAGAAACGAAATGGAAGCATTGAGGAAGCAGTGGGTGTGGAAAGAGGTGTAGCAAAGGGATGTTGGTTCCACACCCCCAAAAAGCAGCAAAACATCCAAGTGGAGAGGTTTGGAGCTCAATTTCTCTCAACTCATTTGATTATCCCCATGTTGGTTAAACCTGAATTTATAGAAGGGAAACTTCAAGATTGGTGTTATTCAAGGATAACATTGTGTGCACTACACAAATTAAATGGGAATGCCAACAGCCACAAACACAGTGAACTCTGGTGTGGACAAGCTCTGAGTGTAATAAACTGTTAGTCAAACTCAGAGTAGACCCACTGAAATAATAGTAATAATATGTTCTACCATACTTTGAGAATGACTAACATGGAATTTTCTAAACCACTTTTTAATTATAGAGAGACCCCCACACACCAGCAAAGAACTGGTGGGTTTGTTTCCAAACACACTAAAGCCCCAATATGTGTGTGTGTTATATAGTGAAAAGAAATCAATCACTGCACATATTCTCTGGCATTCTTATCTTGTTACTTCAGGCATGAAGAAAACAAGATTATAGGGCAGGGATCCACAGGGACAGGGGCAGGAGACTTGTAATGCAACAGGCAGGGCAATGCTAACAGAAATTCAGCTGCTTGATCTGGAAACATAATGCATGATTTGCTCTGTTTTTCGTCTCAGAGCTGATGTAAGACACACCATTGAAGCAGATAAAAAAGACCAGGTAGCTGAAAAGATACTGGGGATGAAGAGGCAGGACGAGTATTTGTTTTGGTCTGTTAGAACAGAATTCACAAAGTAAAATAATGCACAATAGACGCCAGTTGTTCCTCGTGAATGTATTTCTTCACAGCTCTGTTATCAGATAGGTCCAGCTGGTTCTCCGATTCCAGGGCTGCAATGCAAAATCAAATGAATGGCATAACATAGGCTCAGCCCCAAACGATTTATCAACTCTTAGATAAAATAGCTGGCTGCACTGAGGGCTTCCTTCCAAGGGAGAGGGCTGTGACAGGGTGCGAGAGTCAGCAGTGTCTGTTGCCTGATGACAGAGTCACTCCCTGTCGAGTCTGCAATGCCAACATATTTTCCTTCAAATGTTGGGGAGGCGGCGTCTCAATCTCTGCACACCATACAGAACAGCAGCAGCAGCAGCAGCTCCTTGTGGTGAACTTTGCTGAGACTCAGATCCTTATGAGGAGAGGGCGAACTAGGCTGTATGCCTAAGATCCTTCAATTTCTGGATCCAGCAAGGGATTGAATTTCTGGCTCTGGGGCACCTCGTCAACTCCTCGTAGTTAGAAAAATAAAGTTCAAATTTGAGAGTTATTATTATTATTATTTTATTTATTTAATTCCTATACTGCCCTATACCCAAAGGTCTATGTGAGCTGGAAGCTGGCAGGTTGCAGGTTGGGCTAAGGTTACCAGATTTTTTTCAATGAATCCAGGGACACTTTTCAACTTCAATGGATTCTGTCTGGGGACTGATTTGTAAATCAGGACACTGTCCCCGGGAAACGGGGACATCTGGTAACCTTAGGTTGGGCAGCTGGGAGACAGAGCTATGCCTGTTTTTTGCTGCAATCCAAGGCTGTGACTATGGGGGAAGCAAGACCCTCTTGGGGTGATAATGCTCTGAACCCCTCCATCGTAGGCTCAGGTTGTATATATGTGTAAATAAGCTATATATCATAAAGACACCACCTTCCAAAGGAAACACATATCCTGGGTAAGTGCCCAGAACCCCAGAATCTTGCACTGCTTGGAGTTTGGGGTGGCATGCAAGAGTACAATCTCTACATTTTCCTTCTGGTCAGGCAAGATAGCACCACCTACAGATGGAACGGTGGACAGGGTTTGCCTTGCAGGCAACTTGGGTCCCTGGGTACCTAAAGGAAGGTTAGCTCCATATCAACCAACAGATGCTGAGATCACCTGACAGTGTTCTTCCTTGGATCAACCCATCATCCAAGATAAGGTGGGTGGTCATCAGAGAGAGGGCATTTTTGGTTGCGGAGTCCTCTCCCTAAAGAGGCCTGCTTGGCACCTGCTCTGTTGTCCTTTTGGCAATGCCCCCCTGCCCCCCCCCCTTTTAAGGAGTTTTTAGATCCTAGTCTGCTGTCTTATTATGTGTTTTTGTTCTCTTTTGCTTGTATGACAATTGTCCTTTACATTTTCACTCACATTTTTATATAAACCAAATTGGGATCTTCTCTTTTTGTGTGTGTGAAAGGCAGTACTGTATATGTTCTCTAAATACATCTAATAAATAAAGCAAGCAGACAGACCTCTTCCTGAAGCCTTCCAGTCTCAGAAAAAGAGAGAGGGAGGGCAGAGAAAGAGAGAGTGAACTGAAGTCTCTTGAAGGTGTTATATTTGTCCTGTTATTTCTAGCTATCAAGAACCGAGAAACAGGGAAATTTATTTTGAACGAAGAGAACTACGTGCCAGACTCCAAAGTGTTTGTCAACATGGGCGTAGAATGGGAGTATCGGAACGATGAGGATAGGGAAATGGTGCAAACTATGGGCCCCTTACGTAATGGAATCACCGTTCTGGTAAGTAACTTGAAGATGAGAGTGTCTAGATTAGACTGAGTCATACGTACAGTATTTTATGGATTGCATCTGTTAGGACATCTGTTTTAAGAATCAAGGGCATATTTAATGGCAACAACTTTATATATTGCTACATCTGTGTGTAGGGGTTTCAGATGTCAAAAAAACCCAGACAAGCTGACTTACTTGCAAGGGAGAAAGCAGGTAGCAGGGGAAGAGCAACACAGCTTCCCAGGCAAATATACCTAAAGAAAGGCTGGAGAGCCATAAGAGTAAGGCCAGAGTCTGGCTGTTGCCCAGGCAAAACTACTACCCTGGCTGGGAGGATTTATTGAGCATTTTTTGGAGGAAGAGAAGTGGAACTATACTAAGACGTGGAAGTACAATACCTCCTCTTCTTTCTCTACTCCAAGAGGTTACCTCATTGTCCTTTTAGTGCCAGAAAACAATCTTTTATTTCCCCAAGCTGTCTTTAATTTGGGTGTGTGCTGTTATTGTATTTACTTTTAAATTGTTTAATTGTACCCGTAATAAATAAACAAATTCTCTACAGCTGTGGTAGCCGATGTGGTGCCATTTGGATGTTGTTGTTGGGCTACAGCTTCCGTCAGGCCAAGGCAGCAAGGCCAACGGTATTTGGAGTTGTGATCCAACATCTGGAAGGCACCACACATTGGCTACCCTGGCTCTACAGTTTTGAGTGTCTCCCCACAAGGAACAGTAGTGGACAGTCTCTTGGTCCTAATCCTGCCCATCCTTGTAGTAAGCCCTTCTTGCAAATTCTGTGAGAAAGGGGCACATGAGTGGTCTCTGGTTGTCATTAAAAGTTGTATATATCATAAGAATACAAGACTTTGAAGGTCAATCCCCCACCTGGACTGGGAGAAAAGTTGCCCTCTATCTCTAAAATGTGTTCTGAAGCTTAATTTAAAAGAGGGGTGGGACCTGTCCTACCTTTTATGCTTTTAATCTGTTTTCAAAGTGCCTCTATGATATTCCAAATGACCTTGCTGAAAAGGTATGCCTTATTTGTCTGACCAGGCAATTCCTCATGGTAACGTCAAGATTACACTGACGTACAAGTACATGATCCATGAAGACTCTTTGAATGTTGACAACAACAATGTTCTGGAAGATTCAGTAACATTTGAGTGGGCTTTGAAAAAGTGGTCACAGTGCTCAAAACCCTGTGGAGGAGGTAAAGAAAGGGTGCTAAACTGATGAATATGCATAGCTTTCTGAGGGTTACTTAGGGGGGCAGTCCTATGCACACTTACCTGGAAGAAAGTCCCACTGAACTCAATAGGACTGTTTTCCAGGTATACATGCAAAGGATTGTACTATGTAATTGTGTATGTGCTCAGACATGCAGATGTATATCAACAGCAGAACATATGAAAGGCCTTCACTGAAAATCCCCATGTTTGTGGTGATACCTGTAATGAATTATCCACCCATTGCAGCCCATTTGATTTCAAATTCACTAATGACAAATTTGTACATGTAAACTAAATCAAAGAGTAAATGTACCTGAACGTCCTCAGTTGTGATTTAATGGGTGGGTAAATGAATGAATAGCATGAAAATACAGGTCTAGAAACACTCTCTAGACAGGTTATTTATTGCTTCTCATTATTCATACTGTATTGCACATTTAGAAAGCAGATAGCAGGTTGAATGCATGAGGACAGCTCCATTCAGTAACTGAGAGAATATAAATGAATGAGTGCTGGCAACATGTTTTAATGTATAAGCATTCCAGCACGGAATGTACAGAGTAGCCCATAGAAGATTGAGCCATGGATAACCGCTAGTGGGTTCGGCTACCTGCTTCTGGAAAATGTATGCATCTAGTCCTGGCTCCCAGAATTCTATCTGCTGTGCAATTTAGGACCTGTCTCATGCTCTCTCATTCCACTCTTACCAGGGTTGCCCCACCTATTAGGTAAGGGGAAGCAGCTGCCTCAGGCAGCAGGATCCACAGGGGTCAGATCCGGCCTCCAAGGAATACATTGCCTTTTTCTGAGGTACCTGCAGCAGCTGCAATGTGCTCCTTGGAGACTGGATCTGCCAACTCTTCAGCAGTGGTCCCCCTGCTCCCTACATAGCGGCCTCTCAGTGGTCTCCTCCCACCTTGTTCCCAATGTTGATCTTTATTCCCTATCTTGTTCCTGATGTAGTTCTTCACTCCCCTATTTTCCCCTTGTGAGCCGGGGGTGGGGCAGCATTTTGTGATTTGCCTCAGGTGCCAAAATGTCTTGGGCCAGCCCTGACTCTACCCAACTGTAACGTTTTCCCACATGCCAGGCAGTAGGTAGCAAGTACACTGGAAGATCCCACATCTTTGTAAGTGTGGGATCTCTGGCACAGTTCAGACACTTTGTGTGTGTGGGAGCCCTAGGATCCCCAGGATTGTGTGTGGGAGCCCTAGAAGCTGCCATTAGGCTTGGGGCTACATGAAATTCTTGTTGTATGAACTGATGCAGGAAGTGAAAGAGGCCCGTAGCGTTCATAACATTGGTTTGTCCACAGGATTCCAGCCACAAGCCAGGCCTATGAGCAGCTCCCCACATTCCCATGGATGATCTCTGTGGGTGGTAAATAGGCATCTGAATCAGGCCTCCCTGCAAAACAGAGAAACTTGCATTTTACCCCTAGCTTAATACGTCTCATAGCAGGTTTCAGGGCATTCTGAGTTGTGTGGAATGCTGAAGATAACAGAAAGTCTCTTTCCTAAGGTCATCAGTTTACAAAATATGGTTGTCGGAGGAAGACTGACCACAAGATGGTTCATCGCAGTTACTGTGAGTCCATCCAGAAACCAAAGCCCATTCGCAGAGTGTGTAATCTCCAGGAATGTTCCCAGCCAATGTAAGCATTTCTTTCTACTGGAATAACTCGTCACTGTTGCATAATAATCAAGAAGTGCCTGGAACTAGCCTCAAATGACCTCTCCACTCCCTTCCTTTGTGGCTGCTTTAGGTTAGAACTGCTTTCTAGCCGTAGTGTGTAGAATATTGCCCAAACAGAGTTATGCAATGATGTAATGTAATTCCCAGAATTTAGCTTGTTGCGGGGGAAAATTCCTTAAAAATTAATGATTCCCCAATTCCAAAGTAGATTTTGATTTGGGGGGTGGCGGCGGCAGCGGGGGGTAATTTCTGTTTTATGGATTGCATACCCATTATGGGCTGTTATTGCAGAAAATGTCAAAGACTAGTCCTAATCGAAACACCAATAAAACTTGCAGCCTAGCTTTTAAAGATGTGGGTTTGTTGGGGAGTGGGTGGAAAGTAGGTATTCTTGGCTTGCAAAAATAACTGTTTAAGCAATTATGATATTTTCCAATTTCATGCTTTATTCTTATTACAGGGTTTGGGTTTTTTTGGGGGGAAATATATTATTTTTTAATAGCTTGGATTAGGATGGATGAGATACTGTTTGGCCCCATCCACCTAAAGAAATGCATACCCATATGCAATTTAAGAATGTATAAACAGTATTATGGATCATTATCACTTGTTGGATAGAGAACAATGAACATTATTCCATCACACTCTCAGATGCGCATCCAAGGGCACACCCAACTGAGAATGCAGTAATTCTGCTCTTTGTTGCTTTAAATAGGGAGCAGATTCCAATGTGCTTTCACATTTGCATCCCCATTCATGTCTCATGCAACTAATCATGCCATTATTCTGTTTACGCACAAATAGAAAGGGAGCCTGTTCATCCTTTAGCCATTAGAAAACTGTATAATTATTTTGTGGGCATCACAACAAAGGAGTACACTGATCAAGAGCTTTATTTCTGTTACTGTTGTGGGATTTTGAAAGTGAGTAGTCAAATTAACAGAAAAAGGGAATGGATGGGCAAAGATAGCTCCAGCCTGCATTCTGGCAATTCTGTCCCAAATCACTAGGCTGCAGGGAGTTGGAATCTTATTTTAATTTTCTGTTTAAGTTTCTAATGCATCCATAATGCATAGTTTGTAGCAAGTAACAACAGAATATAACTAAAATTAATTAAAATTGCCATATGCTCTTTGGCTGGCCCTCAAATGCCAGCTCAGACAAGGGAGTCTTTACAGTGCTTCTAAAAATGACTCTGACATTTTTACAGGAGTTCCTCTGTAGTGATAAAAAGCATTGATAAATATCTCTATGGGTGGTATTCAGTTAAATTTTTACTCAGTGTAGATCCATTGTGAGGAATTCAACATAGTGATATAGCCAGTGCTTTTTTCTGGGGGGACGCATACCCCTAAACATTTTGTGAATCTAAGTTTGGCCTCATTGAGGGGCAGTATTAGAATATAAGTAGGAAAATGAAAGTACCCCTAAACATTTTTTAGGGGAAAAAAGCATTGGTTACAGCAGTCATTCTGCCAGCCCAAGCCTTTTAGCTTGCCAGATGGAACAATTCCCCCCTCTCCTCTGCTGGTGCACTGCTCTGTGTATGGTTCTCCAAACCTCTGCCCAAGCCAATTTGCATGGGGAGGAGTGGGGGGGAAAGCTCCCTTGCACTAGCAGGATTCTTTGGGTTGGCTTCTGCTAGTGGCGGCACTTGTTAGTTGAATCCGGACAATGAAATCAATCGACCTGACTAAGGTCAGTGGGTCTACTGTGAATAAAATGTGACTGAATGCCCCCCTATATGTGCTTGTGGTATGGTCCAGAATGTTCAGGCGGTATAGATGTTCCTGGCTGAACTTAAAGAACATGAGTAGGGCAGGCTCTAGGGCTCCACACACCCTTGCTGGGAGTAAGTCCCATGGAACATGGTGGGACCTACTTCTGAGTCGACATACCTAATACTGTTCCCGCAAGGTAAATAACATCAAAGTCATTTTACATTTCAAAAAGATGACTTTCAGTTTTGCCTAGAAGACAGCAGGAAGCCAGTGCAAGCTCTGGAACAATCTGTGCAATGCCCTCTGTCACTTTGCACACCAGTGGGAGCTCACAAGCACTCATCAAAGATGTTGTGGGGCAGGCAGGGCCGTAGGAGAAAAGCTAGTAGGAAAGAGGTCCCAAACCATGGACATTCATTTGAAGGTATTTAAAGGAACATGTGTAGGTTGGGGGTGGCACCTCCACCGTGATCCCAGTCCCTCCCCACAACATGCTCATTGTGCCGGAATTTAAGGTCTGAGAGGGCACCTTCTAGGCATTCCCAGGAAGACAGAGAAGTGGCCATTAGCTAGTTTGGCCCAAAATGATCAGGAGGGGTGTGAGCACCATCTACAGTGGGTGCTCCTGTTCACCCAGACCTCAGTCTGTTATTGAACTGTGTGTGCTCTTATACTTTTTCGGGTACAGGAAACTGGGCTAGATGGAGCCTGAGCCTGACTGTACATTTCCTACTATTTACTTGGCAAAGCTTCAGGGCCAGAGGTTTGCAAAGCTGGAGTTTTTAATGTTTGCATTTTTAGGACGTAATTGCCATCCTCTGTGTCACCAAGGCTGGCTTTCGGCAACAGCGGGGTGATGAATGAAACTCCTTTTAACCCTACTGGGAGCTGCAAGCGGGCATCCCTGTCAGACTTAAAGCTCCCTTTTGCATCATGGTGTCTACTGAATTTTGAAAAATCCAGAAAGTACAGAGGTTAATATTCTATTCATTAGCATAGTACAGTAAAGATTTAGAAGGACTTTAGCACTGCTCCTGAGAGAAACACATAAGATTGCTCTGAAAGCTTTATAATGGCAGGACAAACTGCATTGCTGTGGCCCTCATTCTTTTTCATGCGGTTCTTTGGTTGATTGCTGAATTGCCGGCATATCCAAAGCAGCAAATTCATCTCTAAGAATTATGCTGCTCCTATGCCAGCATCTACCAACAACACTTGTTTTAGTGGTTTATCCCCCTGCTGGTTTCCACATGAATTATTTAGAACATTACAAATAGCTGTTGTTACGGAGCCTAGAAGGAAATTCTTTTCCTGTAAATCCAGCGTAGCTGCCACAGGCAAAACAAACAAAAAAAAGTTTCATGGGAAGGGATCTAGCACAATAATTCAGATCACTGTTGGGGTGCGTAATGAGATCTCGTATCTTTTGTGCTTATGTAATAATATCTGTCGGTTTAATGGCTCAGTATTTCTGTGACCGTGTGAAGTTTCCATGATGAGCATTAGAATCCTTACGTTTAATTTTAATTTTTGGCAAAAGTTTAAAGTTTAAAGATGCCAAACTAGGAAGAGGGAGGGCCATCAAAATGGTTTCTAAACTACAGTTTTTAAAAACTACAAAGTATCGAAGAGGATCAGTGAAGCTCCTAGCATAGAATTTTGTTGTTGTTTCCTTCAACTGTCATAATTCAAGAATGGAACAAAATTAATAACTTGGATAGATAAAAATACATGCAGTGACAGAAAACAATTAATTATTCAAATGAAAACCAACAAAATTACACAGCTATAATGCCATGATTAAACATTCTTAGAGACATCTCACTAGGTTTTTCTTCCTCCTCAGCTTGAGCAGTCCATGCTGTGTCAATCATTCCATCATAGCATGCCTTCAACTTGCGAGACAGAACAATCCAACCCCGCCCCCATCTCCCTGGAACCAAGCCAATTTAGGGGAGAGAGGGAGCTGTATTGTGCTTCCACTGACAGAACTCATTAGTTGAATCCTGCCCCAGATGTTCACTTCTAGGAGACAAGAAAGCAGCTTCATTTGACCCTTCTGTTTCCTTGCCAGGAGTCTGAATTCCTTCCTAAGGTATGCGTAGAGGAAGACTGACTGAAATCAATGTGGCTTATGTTGGTCATGACTAAATTGTCCCATTGATTTCAACTGGTCCACTCTAAGCATGACCAAGTCTGAATCCAACTCCATGTGCCCTACATCAGTTGTGAAAAGCTCTCACATGTAGGTGGGGGATTAGGGCCTATAGGTTTCCCAGCTGATGTAATGCAATTTGCTCATGTGCATCCTACCTGATTGGCACACCATGGATGTGTGTACAAGACGTGATGAGAGAAGCTGCCCTGAAACCATGACATTAAGAAATAGCAATCATCAAATTATTATTGTGTGACTTAAACATGTGCAATATAAACTCACCAGCCTGGACTTCTTTTTCATTGAACCAGATGGGTTACAGGAGACTGGGAACCTTGCAGCAAAAGTTGTGGGAAAACAGGATATCAGGTACGTTCTGTCCGCTGCATCCAACCGCTGCACGATAACACAAACCGCTCTGTCCATGCCAAATACTGCAACAGCGATCGCCCAGAGGGCAGGAGGGTTTGCAACCGGGAGCTTTGCCCTGCGCAGTGGCGGATAGGACCCTGGTCACAGGTAAGCAGGATTTTGTTCTGTCGTTCAAATTACATTTGGAAGTGCCTATATTAATAAGGGTGGTGTCAAATTCACATTAGTGAATTGGTTGTGAGCCTTAGTGTTTCACATCATGGGGGGGGGGGCGGACATCGAATGTCAAGATTGCACAAGATGCATGTTTGTTGGTTAACTTCCATAATTGTGCAGCAATATAACCATACTGTTAAAAACAAACAATCTAGTTTGCCTGTCCCTATACTATATTTGCACTCATCTGTCATAATGCTGACAAAAAGGGTGGGTGGGTGGCAGAGTAAGCAGGCAGGCAGGTGGGCACCCCAGGCAGGTCCTCCCATGTTCTTCCTGTTGCCACTGCCAGCTGACCTAGGTGGGTAGAAGAAGGCAAGAAGAAGGTGCTGCAGGCAGGCAGGCAATGCAGGTAAGCCAACAGGTGGAGCACTTGCTGCACTTCTTCTGTTGTTGCCAGAGCTTCTGCCACTGGTGGAGGAAGGGGGAAAGAGAGACTTTCCCCGTCAGTTGTCGCCATACCAACACCAAAAGGAAGCCCACAAAGGCTTGGCTGTGGTGGCAGGGTAAGGATGGGGACTAAGGTGGGAAAAACTTTCTCTCCTTCTTTGCCCTCCCACCAGCGGTAGTGGCAGGGTGGAAGGGTACCCACCCACCTGTGGTGGCAGCAATAGGGAGCATGGGGAAGTTGGGTGAGCTATAGCAGAAGGGTTTGAGAACAAGCTGTGAGATGGAGGAGGAAGGACAGGCAAGCTGTGAAATGATGGGGAGGGGTTTGGGGTGAGGTGTAAAGAGAGGGAGAGGGGTTAGCCAGTTTTAAAGGCAGCAGCCCCTAGTGCAGTTATAAAAATTGTGTTTGGCTAACACCCAGAATGTTAGGTAACTGAGTCACAGGTGAGGGACAGAAACCTTTGGGGATATTCCCAGTACTACTTTGCACCTTGTCAGGATGCAGTGAGGCTTCCTAGTCCCCAAATCCTGGGAGCGGCTTTGTGGGCAAGAACTGGACCATGCAACCTGCCATCAAAGCCTATGATATGATCAAATCACAAGAATGCAAAACTGATCCCAGGACCAGAAGTCAGTGCAAGAGAGCAGAGACTACAAACCCATCACTGAGACTAAGGGTGGTATTCAACCAAATTTTACTTAGAGTAGTCCCATTGAAATTAAGTTGGGTCCATCAATTTCAGTGGATCTGCTCTGAGTAAAAAACTTGAATTCCATTCTGTGAGTGGAAGCACATACCAAGAGCTGGAACAAACAGTCAAATGTTTGTCATCAGTTCAATGAATGCAGAATCTGAAGAGGAGAGCATGTGAAGGCTAAGCTGTGAGGAGGATCACATCAGGTTATGGGGTCAGGGAAACGATCTGGAACAATGAGCCACCCTTAGGGCAGTAGCCTACATAGCAGGGGATGCATGGACCAGCCATTCAGGATGCTAACTTACTGCAGAGTTTTGCATTTGCTGTACTCAGTTGCTATTATTATTACTATAATTGTTACAAACACTTCAGACAGGCAAACACCCCAAGTCAGAGCCCCTTGTGGGTTTCATTATGCACATAGAACACAAATATGCATACAGCTTACCTCTTTATTTCAATGGACATAGTAGGTCCACAGCAGAAAAGAAGCTCTCTGTGGTTATTGGAGCTCCTTTGCTCCAAAGAAATACAAGGCTGGCTTGTTGTAATCTAACATCTAACACTACCATATATAGCAGTTAGAGTCCACTTTGGTTTAGGGTTCTTGGTTGTACTGATGACGACAATGAACAGTGGTAAGTAAGAATAAATAATTGTTTTCATATAAATCATGTTACCTGTAACAAATGCCAACTGCCGATAAATTAGCAAAAGTGAAGTTGACTCCTGGTTTCTGGTTTCTCTCCAGTGCTCTGTAACCTGTGGCAATGGTACACAAGACAGACAAGTTCTGTGCAGGACAAGAGAAAACGTTATTGGCTTCTGTAAAGAAGACAAGCCAGAGACAAGGAGGTTATGCATTCTACCTTTGTGTCCCAGTGAGTGCTGATCCCTCTTTTCTATTTATTTGGGGTGGGTGCTTTGTGACAATTGTACCAGTCATACAATTAAAATTTGTGGTTCGAGGACCCGATCCCCGCAAAGTGAAATGAATACACAAGGACACGTGTTATAAGGTTAATGGGCAAGAAAAGGCCACAACTTTATTGATTACAGCAAGTGAAAAGGTATTGGCTTAGGTATTGGATTACGTCAGCTGACTCCACCCCCTCAGAGAGGGGTGAGTCTAAAACAAGGGGGGTTCATTCACCAGTAGGTGGAGCCTGTTGATGCTAATCCAACTATAGGCTCTCCCCTAATGTCACCGAGGGTCGTGCCATGGCCTCCCGCCAAGCAGGCATCGGACAGAATACGCGACCGCCAGATTCCTTTAACGGAATACCCAAAAATTGAAGGCATAGGCGATGGCCACACCTAGCCCTTTGACACACCACAACACATTATTCCAATGCCTAACCTACCCACCAATACCACGAGAGTTGTGACGATTGCTACGAGGTAGGCGAAAAAACCAAAAAGCCTAATGCCAAATGGAAAAATTCCTACCAGGCCCCCCGGACAACCAGGGCGACCAACCTAAGGTCCATAGCAAGGCCAAAGAAAACTAAGACCCTGAGCTCAAAGGGAGTGGAGGGTGGGTGACTCGCGACAGGGCGATGAAGAGTGAGGCCGAGGAGGGGCTGGCACCGCAGCATTTAGGCTGCTGTACACGCCCCCTCGGAGGCACCTGGTTGGGTGCCTGCCAATGGGCGTGGGCGCCAGCCAGGTGAGTGGGAGGCAGGGGGCAATGCCCCCTGCTAGAGGCGGAGCTCGGCTCCCACCCACAATCACTCCCCTCTCTTCCAGGAGGAGAGTCTTTGTAGTGATTTTTAGAATACAGTAAGCCCGCAACTTACGCACATTTAACTTCTGCATGTTCAGCTTGGCAAAGGACATAAAAAGGGGGCAGGTGTCAATTTTGGTTCTATGATGACACTACCTTTCTACTGGTGTGATACACATGTTTTCAAACAGGTCCAGGCTGCAACATTTTTAGGCATACATGTTGCAGCCTGGACCTGTTTGAAAACGTGTACCACACCAGTAGAGAGGTAGAGTCATCAGAGAACCAAAATTGTATGTGTGACAAATCCTTGAAATGGTGGGAAGCGTGCATGAAAAAGCTTTTGTGTGATGCACAAATTTGTTCTGTTTTGTCTTGACTTTTCTGTAGACATTTCACCACTGTGATGACAAACTGACATTATTGAAAACTAATAATGTACTGCTGTAGTTTTTCAAAAGCTATTTTCTTTCTTAGAATAGTAGCTACTAATTCTGTTCAGTCAACCAAAATGGTGCATTAAGAAGCTTACAGATGTGCTAATTTTTTCCCCCATTACTATGTTCTCTTTCAGGAAATTCATCTGATACATCAAAGAAAACTTACAGGATACAATGGCTGTCAAGACCGGACCCAGATTATCCCATCCAGAAAATATCTTCAAGTAAAAGACCCATTTATAACTCTGCCTTTGCCCTTAAATGCATGCCACATCAAATGTGGACTTTGCCTTCTGCTCTATTCTTCTTCCTATATGGAAAATTTCCTTGAATCTGCCAAGTCTTACCTTGGGCTGAATCTTTTTTCCCCTCCGCTGGGCCTTGGTGCACAGTGTCTTTCTTCTCTGGAGATTGAGTAGCACTTGCTGCAGTGGCGATCGTGAAGGTGTTGGCTGTGTGAAGTTGGATCTCTTCGGTGTGTTGGAAGTCCTCTAAAAAGTGAGCTGGTATCAGTTTGCTTGTTGATTGGTGATGGTGAAAAAAGGCTCTTAACTGGCTCATGATTTCAGTTTGATGGTGAAACTGAGAACTTATTGTGAATGTGATCACATCACAATAATGACACCTTGTAGTGCTAAAAGTTCTCCTTTTGTCTAAAGGTCCTCTATCTTACAACAAGTTAGCTTCAGTGTTTTTGCAGGGTAGTCAAATGAAAGTGCTCATTCCATCATGGTTCTTTACAGTCTCATTGCTTATTAACTCATGCGTCACAATTTTTTTTAATTCCTGGCTTTAACATTTTCATTTGTTTCCATGAAAAAAGTTGATTACTACAGGTAGATGAAACTCTCTTGATATTCCTGTCAAATGCTGCTACTGTGCTATGCTTTTATTGAAGCTCTTCTACCTATATTTTTTCTTTCCAAAACCAGCAAGGGAATCTTCACACAATTTTGCCAGAAAGTTCCTTGTTATTATTATTTTTTAACACATATAATGCAAATAGGAAACCAGTATGGCAAAACATGTGGTCTATGCTACAGGTTGTGGTGTGCAGTATTTCAATATCATTGAGACAATATGACATTGTCGTGCTGTGCAATGTCAAGAATTGTTCAGCAGTGAACTCTTTATACATCATTGCATCCATCAGTCTTTTTTCACCATTTGCATGTTTGACTTGACTGGTTCAGTTGTGTGTGTGTGTGTGTATGTGAGCGTGCGCGTGTATGTTTGTGATCTATAGATGTGTCAACTGGCAAACATAACAGTGTGAACAATGACAGAATTACCTCAATTTTTATTGCTTTGTTTCATTTTGCTTAGGGAGAAAGAAACTACATTTAGAAAAATGCCTTAAACTTTAATTGCATTGGCATTAACCACCAGTTCCAGCTTTAAATATACAAATAGTGCACTGGTACCATGAATTGATATTCATGTACGGTGTTTTTACTTGAATGCTAAAACACTGGACGGACGTTTGCACAGTCGGGTGTATGAGGAAGGAAAGGATCACTACCCACCTAAAAGAAAGGGCCATTGCCCAACTTACCCTGTTTTCACTGGTAGATATTTGCTTCGGCATGTGTTTGTGCTGAAGATCTATAACTCGCTATTCATAAAACCACTTATATAAACATCAAATAACAGGCGCATATCAGTACCTGTGGATCATGGCAAATTGCTTGCTACCTTTCTCCACCAAATCATATCCCTTAGGAAGGTGGTCCTGTGGATCTTCTAACAATGTAGCACTTCAAAATTGTCATTATCATGTGATCACATATTTAAATTTTGCTGTTACTATGATGATTGCCTGCAACCTGTTCGTAATTTTACATGGCAACGAAAAAGGCAAAGACACGTTATCTGGCACTAAATACTGTTATGTAAAATAATTGGTGTATAACTGTTATCAACTTATTCATGACTGTTAGTTACCTTTAAATAGACAACTGTTGAGTGATGTTTCAAGCTATGGATGGCTATAGAGAATGGTGCAATAAGGTATCTGGGCATTGTGCACTAGATCTATATGCACTTTGGTTTATCAGGGATATTTTATTAGTGTTTTGTATGTATTTAACATATTATTAAAGATGTGCCAATTCAGTTTGCTTTTCAATATTTTTTTATGAGGCCAGTTGAAATGTGTACCAAAGTGACTGTGCAAATGACTATTTTTTTCTTACTGCTCAGTTGAAGACATACTTCCAGTCTGTCATGCATACTACAAAATAAAATAAGGTGAAAGTTCAGCAGGTCTGGCAGTTTTGCTTTAGGAAAACAAAATAAACTTACTCTGACATATATGCAAGAGAAACAACCAAGAGTGCACCTTAAAGACTAAGGTTTATTGTGGCATAAATTTTTGAGAGTGCAAATGGGTTGCAGCTGACAGACATCTATGCCCCCCCCCAAATTATGTTCAAGACTCTGATTCTCTTGTTTTTGCTGCAACAGACTAACATGGCTATCCTTCTGGAGATTTCTTTATATAAAATGTAATTATGAATGGGAAGTATATTGACTGTATCACAAGAGTCAATTATTTCATGTGGCTCTGTATTTGATCTGCATGTTTTGGGGAATGTTTCACTGTTGTTGAAAGAAGGCATTTTTCTAAAGATGCTTTAAGAGGTTCTTACATTGAACAGCCAACAAACTTAATTTAAGTTTGAAATACTTGCTATGATTTACTCATCTTATAAATTTGGTAATATTCTAATCCTATTTCTTAGAATGGGTTTATATATAAAGAATACATGTTATCCTTATAGAACACAATATTCACCTTTATATTGTTCTCTTGTCCTCAAAACAAAAGGACTGATAGTTCATGTAGAAAGGGGCGAATTTAAAGTTGTCTTCTTTGTTAATCAAATCTAAATTTCCTAGACTGATATGTTTGCCAACTAAACACACTCATACCCTAATTTATTTAAGTAAAGGATGCGTGAAGAGACGCCGTGTATCCTTTCTAAAATCAGTGAATGCGTCTGCATTTGAACAGGTGATGCTTTATGTTGCAATGTGGTTGAGAGCCTGACACACATGCTGCTGCTTTACCTGCCTGCAGTGCTGTTCTAATAGCCTTGTGATGTTGCGATGACATCATGGTTACTTGCACCCTTCCCCTTAGAACACTTGAAAATGTGCATTTGGAACCTCATGGGGGACCGATGCTGCTGGGAGGGTGGATTTCAAGCAGGGAAATAGGTGGGGTTAAGCCCTCCTCTACAAACACCACTCCTTGCTTCTCTGCTCCTTGTTGCCCTCACTGGAAGAACTTGCCCCTGCTCTAAAAGGGCCATTGGGCTTTACAAATGGATTTTTACCATTTGAGCCCTAGTATTACCAGGGCAGGCCAAATACGTTCTGGTGCTTGAAGCACTCCCCCCACTAATTAAGAAATGGAACTATCATCCTGGTGAGCTCCATGGAGGCTTCATTGAAATGGACAAGAGCAAAACAAGGTTCATTCAGTGAGGCTTGCACT
Organism: Podarcis liolepis; assembly: GCF_965112155.1. Classification (NCBI taxonomy): domain Eukaryota; kingdom Metazoa; phylum Chordata; class Lepidosauria; order Squamata; family Lacertidae; genus Podarcis; species Podarcis liolepis. The sequence continues at coordinate 61,506,232 of NC_139555.1, read as the reverse complement.
GGAAAGTTTCTCAGTGGATTGTAAATCATGACATCACTTCCAACAGTTTAAAATCTGCTTCACTCAGGCTTACCTTATGTTAAGGCGGCATGGGTGTCCTCCAGAAGTAAACACATAAAGGGATGAGTGACAGGAACATATTCTTGAGCAGTATTGTGCATGCCCCAGGGTCCCTGGATTTGATCTCGCTGTCAGTTCCTTGTTTGTACAAAGGTGTTTGGAAGAACCTGCCTCCTGTTCATCCTGTATATAATAGGTGCAGGAAACACTGGTGTTAGACCAATAGAACAGCAGCAAAATGGCACCATCTACAGCCGTGAGAGAGGTGTCTGCAGGTTCAGGAGAACCTCAAGGTTTGAAAAAGCACTGAAAAAAACTCAGGGGGGGGGGACGACTCCTAACAGGGAAACTAAGCATGGGGGTCAGAAACCCAGGTGGGAAGGAGAATGGAATGGCGTGTGTTGAATAGGGAGCATTGTACATTACAACTGTAACATTTGCTGCCATGGTAAAGTGCTTTCTTTCTTTTTTTTTAGTATAGTATTTTTTCCCCTGCTTTGGGATTTCTCCAGAACTTCTACAATGTATTAGCATTGACCTTCAATTTTTCACCACTCATTCTGGCCACTCATTCTGTATATCCCAATGCCGCTGTTAAATTCTTTTAATCCTAGGAGGCCATGAAGCAGAAATCCTTCTTTTTGGGCAGTTTACCAAATCTGCTAGCTGGATGTCAGTATACTAATGTAAAACAAATCCTTGCTGTAATCAAAACAACAACAACAGGGATGCAATAAAAAAACCATTTGAGGTTCTAAGAAGTGACCTGAAGTTTCCATTGCAGCCCCTGGCTAAGGAAAATCAGAGTCTAGTGGCCAGCAATATAGATTGATTGACTGCCCCTGGAGTTCTTCAACTTAATGAACCAGGAGTCCTTTTTCAGTGGCGCAAGCTAAAGCTGGTTGTTCAGGGCCAGGGGTCTGATGTTATGGCTACCATGTGAGAGAAGCTATTGGAAATGCTTCAGCATGGTGACAACGACATGCAACCCCTGCAGTGTGTCAGAGATGCTCATGAATTTCCACACTCAATGCCAGCTGCTGATACAAGTGTAAGGAAATTTTCCATGTGATTAAGGTAATCCATCTGGTGAGTGGTCCCTCCCAGACACCATATGGATCCATTGCTACACAATTACATCCTATTAAGCAGCCATAATATATGTGAGTCTGAGGCCAAGAGCATCTTGAAACCACAACATTCAGGAATGTAAGTGGGTCCCCTTCTAATTTGTCATCACATATCATAAAGGTTGGAGGAGCAGTGTGTAAAATTCTGATGTGAAATTTTAGATCACTGCAAGAAATGGGAGAATGCTTCCGTCAACGCCCAGTATCAGGTCTTAGTAATATTGTATACAAGAGCCTCTAAGTCCAAGTTTGCTTGATTCTGACTCTGGTTTTATAGTATACACATAACTATTCCTGTTTTTCTCTTCCAGAAGAACGTTGCCAAGGAGACAAGTCAACATTTTGTCGCATGGAAGTTCTCTCTCGGTACTGTACAATTCCTGGTTACAATAAACTATGTTGCAAGTCTTGTAAAATGTACAGTAACAAAACAGGAAGTGGAAACTCAACAGAACCCAACCATAGCAAGGTTAACGATATCGAAGAGGCTACCTCTCCCACACTTACAACACCTGTTGATGTTCACATCCCACATACCACTTCAGGCCCACCCATTGTTCCCAAGATAAGCATCACTGGTTCCAATGCAACTGAAGATCGGCCAGAAGGCAACATAGTGGATGTTCCGTATAAAATTCACGGACTGGAAAATGAAGTGCCACACCACAATATCATCTTGCGGAGGAGACCACCTTACGAACGGATAAGGAACCAAAGAATTCAAGAGCTGGTGGCTGAAAAAAGGAAACAAGAAATGCTCAGGAAATTGCATTAAAATGGAAAGATAGCACAAAGTTGTTTTCCTCTCTTATAGAGAGATGCTACCACCGCTGCAGCAAAGCCCATGTCATCATAGAGACTTAGATACAAATAGTGGTGCTATGGCAGAAATGCCAAATGCTATAGCCTGCAATAAAAAGGAAATTTAGGATTATTTAAGTTAATATAAATATTATAATGGCTAGGGTTACAAGGTGCGACAGATACTAGTGCAATATCCTCATAGGTTTCACTGCTACTTAGCGGTGGTGCCTCGCTAAGGTCAGCAGGGTTCTTTTGTGGGCTCTCTTGCCCCCTCAGTGTGTGTTCTTGAGTCCAACAGAACATTTCTGGGGTGCACTCTGTAGAATTAAGAAGAGATTCTAATAGCTTGATCCAAATCCCTCAGCAATGTTTGGAGGCCTACTGATAGAACCTCAGCTTCAGGGAAGCACATGTCTGGTTTCTTTTAAAAAAAAAAATCAAGTCCTACCTATACTTATTTGAAAATAAGTTCAATTTATTTCAGTGGAACTTATGTCAAAGTCAGTGTGCTGGAATCTGGTGTGCCATTTTTGCCTGTCTTTCCATTGAATTAAATGGTGGTGCTACCATACTCAGACGGCAGCATAAAATGGGCTACCATGATATAAAGGACCTAATTCAGATCCTGTTTCAGGAATCAAGCATAAATCAAGCTTTCTGTTAACCACTTGAAAGACAAAAGTAGGTCAGAATTGATGCCATGTAATGTACAAAATGAGGGACGCGGGTGGCGCTGTGGGTTAAACCACAGAGCCTAGGACTTGCCGATCAGAAGGTCGGCGGTTCAAATCCCATTGTTCAGTCCCTGCTCCTGCCAACCTAGCAGTTCGAAAGCACGTCAAAGCGCAAGTAGATAAATAGGTACCGCTCTGGCGGGAAGGTAAACGGCATTTCCGTGCGCTGCTCTGGTTTGCCAGAAGCGGCTTAGTCATGCTGGCCACATGACCCGGAAGCTGTCTGTGGACAAACGCCGGCTCCCTTGGCCAATAAAGCGAGATGAGCGCCGCAACCCCGGAGTCGGTCATGACTGGACCTAATAGTCAGGGGTCCCTTTACCTTTACCTTTAATGTACACAATAAGAAAGCAAAAACAACAACAGAATGATAACTACTACATGCAGCACAAGTCGGACCAAAGTAGCTTTTAACACTGTTGTCCTTGTAGAAGGAAAATTTACATGCTAGTGTTGGGGGTTGCTCCAGTAAAAGGCATCATCACTGTATCTGCTTTTTCTCACACTTAGGGACCAATACATTCTTAACATTAATCAATATACTAGCCCCAGTCAACTTCAGCTAGAGGAGTAGCACACTAAACTTTAGCACCATGTTCTAAAATAATAGCATTCAGGAAAATATGTTTTAAATTATTAATATATTCACTCACCGGATCGAGCTGCGTTGCCCCAGTCACCTCTGGTTCTGCATTTCATCATCTTAAATGCTTGCAATGAAATTACTACAGAGTTTTAACAGTGTGTAGATCATTTCCCCCAAATTTTACCAATACTCTGATTCATTTAAACGACTGGATTGCCCTTTGATTTCAGTTGGTGCTTTTTGTGTGTGAAAAAAATGTAGCTTTTGCTTATTCCGGGGTTTTTTTTACAGTGCAATGTTATGTAACTGTGATGGTGAACAACTTGGGTTTTCAGCCATTCATTAGGACAACTGTACTGTAGCAGAAGCAAAGGCATGTCATTATGCATATATATGTATACACAGTACTGAATCGCTTAGCAATGTATAGTTTGACAGCCCTTTGAGTACTGGTTTCATCCCTCACAGCACTTTCCGAAAGCATGCAGCAACATAGTCGGTTTACTGCTCATTTTGATCAAAGATCAATGTACAGTCAGATCCTAAAGGTGTCTATTTGCCAGTAAGCCCAAGCACTGGGACTTACTTCTCAATAGGTGTGCTCAGGACAGCAACTTTAGATTGGTTATTCAAAAACATCCATGTTAATTCCTGATTAGGTATGGTCTTAGAGCTTGAGCCATCTCTGAAAACGAAGTTTTCCCATCAATTTAACTTGATAGTGGAATAGATCACACTCCCAGGTATATCTGCTATTTTTACACATCTAGTGGCTGCTGGGGAAAATAGCTGAGCACAGGGAAATATTTTGGGTGCTATTGCTAGTAGTTCAATGGCTGCATGGACTAAAAAGCCTGTATGTGGTGTGTGTGTTAAAAAAAAAATATCTTCCTGCTCTGACTACCATGTTTATCTGAGCTGCTTAATGCTTACCAGTTAATGCAAGATTCTGAATGCTGTTGCTGCCTTCATAATCTAATTGAACAGCAGCTCATTAGTACAAGTTAAACCACAGATTTCAGAGGCAACTTATTAAGCAATTCAAAGTTTTCATTGGCATACCTTGTAGGTGGCAAATAGATGGTGGTTGTTCAAAATCATCCATGTTAATTAATGAGTAGATTCCATTTCAACCAGATCGCATGAGACCAATATCTGGATACAGTGGTGCCTCGCAAGACGAAAAGAATCCATTCTGTGATTCTCTTCGTCTAGCGGTTTTTTCGTCTTGCAAAGCAAGCCCATTGACGGATTAGCGGATTAGCGCTATTAGCGGTTTATCGGATCAGCTGATAAGCGGCTTAGCGGCTTAGAAAAAGGGGGGAAGGGAAAAAACCCCGCAGGAACTCGCAAGACATTTTCGTCTTGCGAAGCAAGCCCATAGGAGATTCGTTTTGCGAAGCACCTCCAAAACGGAAAACTCTTTCGTCTAGCGAGTTCTCCGTCTTGCGAGGCATTCGTCTTGCGGGGCACCACTGTATCTTATAATTAGCCTCATCACTCTTTTACATTCACTGGGAAGAAAATTTGGCATGCTATTATAATGATGGCATACAATATAGGATGGGTTTTATATTCGAGCAGTTCCCCTTTTAAAATGTATTGCTCCTGATCTCTAGCCACATGCAACAGCTACCGGCATAAGAACAGCAATGTTAGCCTGCTTCTACACAGGTATCTTTATTGGGATCGGAATGGTTGTTCTATGAGGGAGGGTTCCAACGTACACTACTATTGACATAGCGGAACATTCTGGAAACAGTAAACATTTCAAGACTAGTACCAGGGCCGGCCCATTCATGAGGCAAAGTGAGGTGATTGCCTCAGGTGACAGGATTCACTGGGGCAGCAGATCCTGATGTTCCGTAGCACCATTTTGGAGCCAAAATGTCCTGGACTGGCCCTGGCTGGCCTTCCTCTGAAATTGTAGAACTCATCTGAAAGACATAGGTTTGCTTTTTTGCCAAACAGTCTGATTCCACTTTCTCTTTGTCCCCCTTCATATTAATGTACTTTCATGAACACCTATGGTGGAAAATATTTTCCAAATGACAGCCTATTTAGTGGGAGAGGTCTTTCCAGTGTAAGGCCTGATATAATCTTAATCTTGCTTAATTCAGAAGTTAGTTTCTCCACCCCACCCCCTCAAAAAAGGGGGCAATTGCGTGTTCTGTATACGTAGCATAATAATGTGAAGTGTCTGAAGAAATAAATCCCATGACAACTAATTAATTTTATTGGAACTTGCTAATGATATTGGAAGCAATTAGGGGCATGTGTTAGTAATTAGGGACATAGAATTGCTCAGTTTTTCTGGAAAGGCTGCCACCCAGCAGAATGCTTTGGAGCACAATATTATGCCATCACTTTGTGGAAATGAGGACAATTTCATACATTTATTTTGTTCCAAACAAATGGAGAAAAGTGGCTTTTGGTCTGTTTAGGCCATTATCTAGAAGCACGTGTGGAAAAAAAGGGAAAAAAAGAAGCACGTGTGAATAAGGGCTTCACATGCCCAGTGGGTCTTTCACCTCGTATCATACTAACCCGCCCTCCTTGATGTATTGTAAGCAGCTTTTAAAATGTTGGGGGCTTCGGTGAGGCGAAGAAATGAGGGAGGAAGCCCAGCAAGGCACACTTGACTGAAAAAGGTAACACGGTGCCTATAGCCTTCATTAATGTGGAAGTCAAGCAACAGTGGGAGATATGCATTAAAGTAGCTCCACTATCCTTGGTATTTCTCCCCTCAAAAATGGTCTCCCCATAATCCTGCTCCGATGGGGGAAGGAGCATCACTGCAAATCATCTTGCTGTCCCATATTTATTTTACCACCTCAAGTTTTCCCATCCACTTTCTTCCACAAGACTCTGTGATGCAGTGATAGGGCTTCTGTGCCTTTAAAAGTCGTATGGGTAGAAGTCTGAGAGGCACAGCTTACCTTATAACTGAAACTTGGTGCTGGGAAGAACTTCGGCTGTTAGATTCGTGCCTATTGTCTTGCTGTTCGGGGCATATTAGACCTACAAGAAAGAAAAAGAAAGTAACTGTATACAGGACAAGTCCTACAGTGGTGCTGCCCAGTAACATTGGAGCACATTGCCAGCTAAATAATGAGAAAAGTTCTTATTGTTTAACTCTTAATGGACAAGAATTTCTATATTTACAAAAATTAAAATGTGGGCTTATTATTATTTTCTATGAAACATATACAGATCTTTTCCTTCCTTGCTGCTTCCTCTCTTCCTCCTGCATCTGTAGTTTTGTATTAGAAGATAACTACCCTGACCAAGGCACTCTTTGTGACAGTATTTACTGCTACAGAATACCGTCACCTTTTAATTTCTTTTTGTATTGGCACCCTACAAAAAACAGCAACCCACAAAAGCACTGCCAAACAAAATCCCCTTTCTTTGTAGCTGTCTCCTAGTTGCTTTTTATAGACAGAGGTGGCTACCAGCATGTTGACAGAATGGGCTAATTACTTACTATATGTCTAAGCATACATACTAGATATGGAAGTGGAATGCAAAAAGGGAAACCACAAGTGAAAATCAACTGTCTCGTGCCTGACCCAGGCTGGATCTAGACACATCAAAGAAGTGTTTTAGTTAAACGCGTTGTAAACTTTGTATGAGAAATCAGGTTAGCAAAAACGGGACTCCACAGCCCCATCTGGTGGCACATATATGCATATGCAACACATATAAATCACTTTTTCTTTACCGACCTAGCTGAGTCCTAGACTACTACAGTACCTGATTTCTCTTGTGCTGGTATAACTGGGTTAATTCTTGTTTGACGAACCTTTCATAATTTGTTGACTCTATTGTGGAGCATGCAGTGTCTTCTTTTTCTTTATATACCTAGCCATCTACACAGTAGCCTAGTGCTACTTGTTCATTTTAAAGCATAGCTACGCCTCTGGTGCAGCATAGTAGAATGACACAGCTCTTCTAACTACTGCTGCCCTGAATTTTTAGAAGAGGCTGGTGGGTCCTTGGCACAATCCACAAACGAAAGATAGTAAAAGACCCTATTCTTAAATGTGATAGTTTTGCTCCTGAAAACACTAGGAAAGGATATAACATTCAATTGGAATTGCCAACTCCTGGACCCGCCCCCCTTTTTTTGCTTCTTTAATAGCTGCTTGATCTGCAAACCTGAGCAGGCAATAATGTCTCTCTTCAGGCTGTGAAAGGCTTCAGTGGCTGGTTCCTGCTGCTCAAGGTGTTGCAAAGGAGTAGGCAGGGATATTTTTCTAGTTTGTTGAAACCCTTAAGTTCAACTGCCTCAGTAAGCTTGTTTCATGTAAATTACTGCTGCCCCCTGTTATTTTATTTTTTTACCCCTGTTGAAATCTGGCTGTGGCTGCTTTGCCTTTAGCACCACACTGTTACCATTTTACTCTGTCTATCCCCATATATCAAAGCCCTACGTTTTAATGTACAAGAGTTTTCTGAACTAAGTTATTCATTTGAATGCAGAATTTTCTCTCCTCAGTTAACACAGTCATTCAAAAGCTGTGCACCCACGGAGACCAAATTGGGGCCTTTAAACATGAGCATCCGACATGTGTTAGGCCCTTGACAATCCTGTGCCTACTGGCTCATTATCAGAGACCAGCTGTACAAATGCACCCACATCCAAGTGCAAGATTCAACGTGCATTTGGAAATGCAAGGGAAATGCTCCTTGTTGCCAGACAAAAGCTGGGTCCTGCTGGCTGTGGGTGCAGGGAATGCCAGCACATGCCAGATTTTCAAGCATTTTCCAACAAGTGCCCTATGTCATGTGAACAGACCCTCAGAATGCCTTGCTTGAAATATCTCCAAATGGTGCTTCACCCAGTACTCAAAGGGTTTTTTTGTGATTTACTTTTACTATGTAATGCATTTACTACTACTATATTTACTCACCTACAATGCACAGTATTACCTATGTTCGTATGGCACAGCCATTCACATACAATGCATATGCCTTAACGTCAGCTGCAATGAATAGCCATGAATTGTATATTAAAATGTATATACAAATCAGAACCTTTAATTTTATAATTTATTAAAGTCCAGATGTCTGGGTTCTTTTGCAAAGGAGTTTGACTTTTTAACTTTGATTACTCAATCCGTGCTCCTAGTACCATTCAATAGGCAGGGGGCTTAACCTTTTTCAAACCGCAACACTAAAGCCTGTTGTTTCTTCAGCCTCCATTCATCCCCCCTGTACCCTCTCTGATGTCTTCAGTGTCCCACCACCATAGAATCATAGAATTGGAAGGGACCCAAGGGTCATCTAGTCCAACCCCTTGCAATGCAGTCTCCCGGCTCTGAGACTTCTTCCTCTGGGATGTCTCTAGGGGGTTCCCCAGCTACTGCCTTCCACCACTCCTCTTCATCCAGCCAGTCTCTGACAGATACTTCACTGTGGCAAGAAGGTATGAGGGTGGTGGAGGAATAGGACAGGCAGTGCAGAGCATTTAAATCACTGGCACATTATCCGGGGCAGGACTTGACAACTTAAAAACAAACAAACCATTGTGCATTGCTTAGCAATAAGATATGTGGAGGCCCTGTTTATTTGAAAGGATGCTATGCTAGTGGCACAACACTTCAAAGCAGCTTCAACTTCCACACTCAGCTTGACAAGAAGCTCTGAAACCTTGAAAGCCTGCCTCTTTCCTTGAAAGCCTTGAAAACCTAGAAAGCCTGCCTCTAACAAAATAAAATATACAACCATCTCCCATGAAAGCAGAAGAGTCCAATGATATATGGGGTGAGAAATGTCTCGTCCCCAAGAAGTCAGTAGACTACAACTCCCATCATCCCTGACTGTTGGCCATGCTAGCTGATGATGACTTTCATACACAGCCCACCCTTCCTCCCAAAGGAGGCCAAGGTGGCAAGCAATTGCTGGTCAGTAGGGGTTGGGTAGAACAGACAGGGACCCTTTGGCTCTGGAGGGCTGAAAGATACGTGTCAGTGGATATTTTATCCACAGCCTAGGTATTGTCTATGCTCTTAGATCTGGAAGAGATTCACCTATATTATTTTCTCACCTCCACAGCACTCCAGTTGCCTCACATAAGCACTGTGCAGTGCACCTAGAAATAAAGCCTTTCTTTCTCCCTGTCTCAGAGGGCATTAGTTAAATCTTCCTTGAACACCTCCTCTGGTGATGATAAAAACAGAAGATCTGCCTTCTTTAACCCATCTACTTCCCTCATCAAAGTTCTTACCTGAAATTCGTCTTGTGTCAAGTTGGCCTTCAGCCCATACATATGCAAAGCTCTTGCCCTCAGGAGAGTGCTCCAATTGGCCCCATGGGATGATGCTTCACTGCTACTTAGGCTTTTGCTTAAAGACCAACTTAATTTGCCAGTCGAAGTCTCCAAAGGAAAAACTGGGCAATGTAGAATGTAGTTGCCCACATTCCATATTTATACCCTGGCAGAAACCCAGCTGGTGTGACATGCATCTGTGTGGCACATCAGAAAAGAGATGTGGCTCTGGGGCATAAATAAAATGTCCTGTCTCCCTAGTAGACCGATAGTTCATTCAAGAGTTCGCAAGAGTTTGCACATACAAATGGCCCTCTCTCAGACAAACCTGCATGAAGCTCATGATTAACTGTGACTTAGCATTAGCTGAAAAGGTTAATCTACTAAAGATGATCATAGCTGTCCTTTTGTAACAGCCAACTGACTCATTAGGCCTCATTTTGCTTAAGCCCATAACCTTCAGTTATGCCACACCTCTGCAGTTATGCCATCCTTGGCATTTAATTAGCATTATATCCATCCGACATAGATGGACTGCCTTATGAAAGTGCTTTTGATTCTATACATTGCTAGCTAACATCTCCGTGCACCCAACTTGCAGGCGTCAGCAACACATGGAAGCAAATGCTGAGGTAAAGGTAAAGGGACCCCTGACCATTAGATCCAGTCGTGACCAACTCTGGGGTTGCGGCGCTCATCTCACTTTATTGGCCGAGGGAGCCGGCGTACAGCTTCCGGGTCATGTGGCCAGCGTGACTAAGCCGCTTCTGGTGAACCAGAGCAGCGCACGGAAACACCGTTTACCTTCACGCCGGAGCAGTACCTATTTATCTACTTGCACTTTTATGTGCTTTCAAACTGCTAGGTTGGCAGGAGCAGGGACCGAGCAACGGGAGCTCACCCCGTTGCGGGGATTCAAACCGCCGACCTTCTGATCAGCAAGTCCTAGGCTCTGGTTTAACCCACAGCGCCACCCGCATCCTTGCAGGCAATTCCTAGCTACAATCAGAAGTTAAGTTTCTTGCAGAATGCATTTTCTGTATTCTGTTGTCCTACCTCCTGGCAGTAGGAACATTATGAAAGAAAAATAGGTTCTGTTTTTGACAGCAGAAACAAATGATGCATTAACATAAAACATTAGTGCCAAAGAGGACAAATCCTGCCTTTTCTTCCTATTGTCATATTGTATCCTACAGTAACCGCAAATTGTGAGTGTTTCATGGAGGGCATATTGGCAAACAATAAGCGAACTTTGTTCCTTCTGACCACCTTGGCTCCATAAATTAAACCCACAGCTTCACCGCTACTGTTTCACAAAATGTGCTGAGCTAGGGAAATCTAGAAACCCCATTTTTAAAGTATAAAGCTGTTTTGCTGTACTAACCTTGTCCCTTGAGTTCTGCCTCTGATCCTTTGAAGGGCAGAGTAGGCACCTGATGGCAATAAGTCAAACTTCTTATTATTCATTTTTAAGCTGACAGTAAAAGTAATCTGACAGTAAGAGATGGGTCCTATCTAGTTATGCAAAAGGACTCTGGACTAAGCCCATTAAAGAGGGTTGCCCAAGCTAAGACCCGAGGCTGGTTGGCACATGATATAATTGGCATGGGGCATTGCTGAAATAACCATCACAACAGCTCCCATTCTGTGGGGGTACAGGTAACAGCATGTACATTCCCATTGCCTGTATGCCAAGTATACATGGTCTTCACAATCCAAAACATTGGGAATATCCTGTTATAAACTGCTGCTCCTACCTACGTCACACAGATACGGAGGAAAACAGACCAGCCATACTATTAAGCCAGTTCTGGGTACAATCACAAAGCAAATAAATGAATCAAATAAAATATCTGTTATATTATTCTATTTTGGATGTCCCGCTTCAAAAACAGCCAGATGCCTAAGAGAAGCCCAGAAACAGGATACGAAGGGCAATCACCCTCTGATGCTGTTGTTGACCAAGTGGAGGAAGAGGGCATGCCCTCAGATAGCCCACTGCATTGCCTGTGTACATGAACAGAGAATGGGGTGGAGAAGCAGAACTGTCTTGCACCCTGGGAGGACCCTTCCACAGGGTGGTTTTTTTACCTGTGAGATTAAAGGCCTTATCCCAAATGCCTTGGGCATCTGATTGAAAAGCTATACACCAGCAGATAATCAGTCCATAGCATGTACATTAATATATTTATTCATATATAGTGTCTGTAACTGCTAGGTGCTGAATGAAAATTAAACATAACAAAGGCTCCGCCCAGACCTATCAGGAGTAAGCATAGACCAATGGTACCAAATAGTATGGGAAACAACCTTACTAGAAAAATTAGCCAATAAACTGAAACTGACACAGGGACAAATAGAAGATGCCTTCACCCCTTTATCCCTGGCTCCCCTTTATCACATACACAGCCCAACAAGACAATGACAAAAATCCACCAACAACATACAAATAAATATGGCTAACCTGATCCAAAACACCCACCCACCCCACTCACACATGAAAACAAAGTTCACCACAGCCAATCACAAACAAACATCCACACCCTAGGCCAACCCCAACCTCTCTCACCACCAAAGAAACACAAGTGAATAGGAAATGAACCTGCACAAGTGGCACTGACACAAAACCCCACATATATTAAGTAAAATAGAAACATCGCCACCCGACCCCACCCCCACTCACCTTTCTCCCGTCCACCTCTTTCCCCCTTTTCTTCCTAATACCTCAACAAATGAAACTGATCTGTAAAAAATGTTACTTGAAAAAAAGAGAGAGATATTGCACATACTTTAGTAAACCAAGAAAATATTTAATTAAAAAACAAAAAACAAAGGCCCCGCCCATAAATTTATAATCTAAAGGAACTATGGGCCGTGGCTCAGTGGGATAGCATCTGCTTTGCATGCTGACAGTTCCAGGTTCAGTTCCTGGCATCTCAAGGTTGTACTGGGTGAGGACTTTGTCTGAAATCCAGTCCTGGAGAGTCGCTGCAACTCAGTTCAGACAATATTGCACAGGACGGACTGTTGGGCTGACAAGCAGTTCCCTGTGTTCCTATGAGGGTCAATCAATAAAAAGGAAAAGGGGAGGGGGGGAATGAATGAAAGGTGAATGTAATCGACTCATTCCACAATGACAAAGTTATTCAGCAACACAAAGCCACTAAATAATATTGATTATAAATCAGACAAGTCATTAAATACTATCTGTACCAGTTGCCCAGACGTGTGATTTCAGACAAAAGTGTGTGAGAGGAGCAGCAGTCACACAGAGCAGGCTCCCAGGGCATTCAGATTATTATTATTATTAGTGCTTTTTTTCTAAAAAAGAAATGTTTGGGGGTACTCCCATTTTCCTACTCATATTGAAATATGACCCCTCAATGAGGCCAAACTTAGACAAAATGTTTAGGGGTATGCATACCCCTGCGTACCCCTAGAAAAAAACACTATTATTATTTATTGAATTTATATTCCACCCTAAACCCAGAGGTCTCAGGGCAGTTCACAGAACAAAATCAAAATATAAAACCACAAAATATGTAATCAAAATAAAAACAACAACGCAATTAACCCCCCCTAATGTATGGACCTGGCTACAAACCTGCCGACAGCCAGGGAGGCAACTTGAAACAGCCTAGACAGGCACAATAGCCACAGTCTTAAACGCTAAGCCCTGTAGGCAAAGAACATGTTTCTCTTCTGAAGTGCAGAACACCCAGCTTGGTTCACATGAAGGCTTGCAGGTTACCAGGTTATCCTCCTAGAGTCTTTTCCACACAGAGAACTATAAACTGGACATACCCAAATCACTGAAATAAACCAAAACACACAGACATTGATCTGTAAAAACAACGCCACCGCCACTGTGAGCATCAGTTCTGCAGCATAAGAAAGAGCTTCGGATAATGCACACTTTATAGCCCATCAGCCACTAGATGTCGGCACATGAAAGCAAAAGAGGGAATAGATGGGAAAGAGTTGCTTCATTATTAGACTCCTGTGGCTTTTGAAGGGGGCTGGGTTTTTTGAGCACAAGGAGATAATATTGGTTACTCCCCCCCCTTTTTTTTTTACTAAACAGGAGCTACAGTGGTACCTCTGGTTACATACTTAATTTGTTCCGGAGGTCTGTTCTTAACCTAGAACTGTTCTTAACCTGAAGCACCACTTTAGCTAATGGGGCCTCCCCCTGCCGCTGCTGCACGATTTCTGTTCTCATCCTGAAGCAAAGTTCTTAACCCGAGGTACTATTTCTGGGTTAGCGGAGTCTGTAACCTGAAGCGTATGTAACCCGAGGTACCACTGTACTGACTCTTAGCTTGAGTCCCACTCACTCCGACACATTTATAAAGGCCGGAAAAGATAGCTGAGAGAGAGAAAAGTAGTAGGAGCAGCCTGCCCCTTTGTGCTACAGCCACACTAAGGGGGTCTCTGTCTGTTTATTTCTTTAACAGCAACAGCTGTATGGGGAGAGGGGGTTAGATCTGGACTGCAGCACACAAGGATGGTTGGTTTAACCCTCTCCTGTGCACTTTTGTCCTGCCACACCTACAGCAACCTGGCATTGGCCCCAGGAGAGGAGCTTCTATTGGCAGGAATAAGAAAAGCTTCCCTCCAATATCACAAACCAGATTTGGAGGGTGAGACTAGTGGGACCACAAGGGAACAACACCAAACTCAAGAAAAAGGAGGAAGCAGAAACATTTAGATCATGTGTGTGTGCATGCCTTGGATGTTTTTATGGAAAGGTCTGTAAATATACTGTATTTTTTGCACCATAGGGCGCACCGGACCATAGGGCACACCCAGTTTTTAGGGGGAGAAATCAAGGAAAAAAATATTTTCCCACCCAGCCCCAAAGAGCAGCGTACAGGCTGCACACAACCTCTCTCTGCCAGAGGGGTTGCGCGCAGCTATGGAAGAAGGCAAGGCAGCAAGCGGGATGGATCCCGCTCGCTGTTTTGGCTTCCCCTTTAGCCCCGTGCAGCCTCTCCGTGCCCGAGGGGTTGCGCACAGCTATGGAAGCAGGCAAGGCAGTGAGCGGGATGGATCCCGCTCGCTGTTTTGGCTTCCCCTTTAGCCCCGTGCAGCCTCTCCGTGCCCGAGGGGTTGCGCACAGCTATGGAAGCAGGCAAGGCAGTGAGCGGGATGGATCCCGCTCGCTGTTTTGGCTTCCCCTTTAGCCCCGTGTAGCCTCTCCTTGCCTGGAGACACTGCGCAGGGCTAAAGAAGCCATAGCCCCGTGCAGCCTCTCCCTGCCGGAGGGGTTGCGCGCGGCTATGGCACAAGCCTGCATTCGCTCCATAGGACGCACACACATTTCCCCTCAATTTTTGGAGGGGAAAAACTGTGTCCAATAGAGCGAAAAATACGGTAACTATAAAAGATGTAGTTTCTGAAATGGCAGAGCAATACTGCAAGGGAACAGGCTGCTATTTTTTACTCGTGTTTACTAAAAGACACATGATTTAAATAATCAATACATGGAAATTCAAAGTCAGCCTGCAAAGATTACCCCTGTTGCCTCAATCTCTCATTAAAAAATTGTTTTTCACTAACAAGAGAACTCACAGTCCCAGCTAAACATGAGCTCTTGAAACAACATTTTCCATTGTGCTTCTTTAAAAAGAATGGCCTTTGTGTTATTTTCCTCCAGGTTATCTATCTGGGTCTCTGGTGACTTTACAGGTGTGCTACTTCAGTAATTAGCAGAGAGCTCTGAATGAGTCCTGGATGCTGGCTGGCAAAACCAGCCCTGTCTAGCTAATACCCACTCGCTCATTAATGCTTCCCAGCAATTGTCTTTGGTACATACCAGAGTATCTATCACTCATAAAGCACAACAGGTTAATAGGCTATGTAAATATAATTAGATAAGGCAAATACTATCCACCAGGTCTGTCTCCTTTTAATATGCGATATAAATGTGAAGGCCGTCCATGGTCATCCTGTGTTGATCTCTTGTCAGTTGTTTGGTTTTAAAATATATGTTTAAAATATATTTCTAATATATCTCTCAGCAACTGCTTGGTTTGTTTAAACTTATGTTTGTATGCACAACAAAAATTGCATTAGCAATGTGATCCAATGCATGTCTACTCAGAAAGCTCCAGTGCATTCAATATGGCTTACTCCTAGCTAAGTGGATACAGGATTGCTGTCCACAAAAGATTTCTAGATAAACCACAGGGAACAGGCCAAGTTTTAATTTTTCATTGCTCCCCTCCATCTCCCACTAGGTGGAAGTTAAATGTTCTCTAATTAGTTAAGTGATAGCCTCCTTTGAATACAGTACCTGTATCTCCCTGAATTGGACATTCTACCATGGTCCATTCCATTCTCCTGTTCAGGACATACTTGGTGATTCAAGGAGCAGATGGAAATGCTGTGCTCATCCTGGAACGACGGCTGCCTTCAGTAGATTAAGTGAAGATGTCGACCCAATGTGTGGCAGCCATGAAAAAGGCAGATTCTAGGGAGCCTTTGGAACAGAATTGAGAATGAAACTGCTAATTATTACAATGCCGTTGAACAAATCTATGGCGAGGCTGCATTTGGAATATTGTGTACAGTTCTGGTTGCCTTACCTCAAAAAGGATATTGTTGAATGGCAAAAGACTCAGAAAAGGGCAGCCAAAATGATCAAGGGGATGGCAGGACTCCCCGATGAAGGAAGGCTGCAGCGTTTGGGTTTTGTTTTTGTTTTTAGTTTGGAGAAAAGGTGAGTAAGAGGGGGCATGATAGAAGTCTATAAAATTATGCGCGGCCTGGAGAAAGTGGATAGAGAAAAGTTTTTTCCTCCCTCTCTCATGACACTAGTACTCATGAACATCTAACGAAGCTGAATATTGGAAGATTTAGGACAGATTAAAGAAAATGCTTCCTCATACAGTACACAGGCAAACAATGGAACTCCCTCCCCCAAGAGGCAGTTTGGGTGGCTTTAAAAGAGGATTAGTCAAATTCATGGAGCAGAAGGATATCAATGGCTACTAGTCAAGATGGCTAACCTCTACCTCCATAAATTGGGGGCAGCAATGCTTTCGAGCGCCAGGAGACAAGAGTGCTCTTGTACTTGGGTCCTGCTTGCCATTTTCCCACAGGCATCTTGTTGGGCAATGTCAGAACAGGACGCTGGAGCAGATGGACCACTGGCCTGATACAACACACCACATTCGTACCTTGGGTCTTGAACGCCTTGGCTCCCAAACAAATCGGCTCCCGTATGATCGAAACCCGGAAGTGAGTCTTCTGGTTTTGGAACGTTCTTTTGGAAACCGAACGTCCAGCGGGGCTTCCGCAGCTTCCAATTGGCTGCAGGAGCTTCCCACAGCCAAACAGAAGCCACGCTTTGGTTTCCGAACATTTTGGAAGTCAAATGGACTTCCGGAACGGATTCCGTTCGACTTCCAAGGTACGACTGTATTCTTATTCTCTTATGTAGTGGGGGGGGGGTTAGGGGGTGTGTGGGGTGTATGTGTAGTGCCCACCCATACTGTTGGAACTGCCTACCAGAAGAGGCTTATCCCATTAGCCAAGCGTGGGGTGTTGCTACTCCTTAAAGAGGCTGCTGCCACTAGCAGTTTGGCTTCCTCCCTCTGGTTCTGCTTCCAAGCGTGATTCAATTAATTTAGGTAGGTGCCCCTAGGTGGCAGAACAGCAAGCATGGTGTTTCGATTTAAGGACTGAGCTAGCATAGGCACTGGAAGCTCCAGTCACATGGACCTGTCCTTCCTTGCCCCTCCATGGTTGTCTACCTAAGCTGCTGCTGCTTCTTTGGGTGGAGCAAGCACGAGAGTTAGAGAAGGGCTTCACACTTTCACTCTGCCCTATGCTCCTCTCATGCTTCCGGCTTGACTTCTCTGTCTCTTCCCCTTCCCCTAGCAAGAGGGACTGGTGTGACCTCTGTAGGTGTATTCAACAGCTCTTGGTAGTGGAGGACTCTGGATCCTTTCCCCTCCTATCTGCTTCCTGCAATGCAACCTCAGAGCAATGGCCTCTTGGCGAGTGGACAATGAACACCCAGTTAAAATGTCTCTGAATATGTCTTAGTAACAACCACACAGGGTTTCTTGACCTCCCACCCCCAGATTAAAGAATGCCACTTGAAGAAATTGCACATTCTGAGCTTTCAGCCAAGCTTGGAATAACAGACCAGAGAAGCAGCCCCCCCTGCCCCCTGTTCTCGCCTAACATTTTTTGAGTTGGGCGATAGTTCAGCATGCCTCAACCTGCATTTGTGTGGGATCTGAAGCTAGCAGTGTCTTAGCAACATTTCCATTAAATGTTCTGGCAGGATCATGTAATCTGCAGCAACTTTTTTCCCTTTTTTTTTTGCAGTCAGACTAGTGTGGCCTCTCAAACTTATATACAGTTCATCTTAGAACATCTCATAGGCGCCGACTCCATGGGGCTTGAGGGGGCTCGAGCCCCCTCAAAAATTTTTTTGGGGGGGCTCAGCCCCCCCAATAATCTCGGGCGCCCTTCCAACAGAGCGCCGCCGCCGTCCCCCGCCTCCTCCTTCGCCAGCCAGCCAGCCAGCCGCGCGCCCTAATGGCGGGGGCTTCTGCCTCGCTGCTTCGACTGCCAAGGCACTGCCGGAAATCCCGCGAGAACAGGGGAATCCCGACTGGCCACACCTCCCAGCCAGCCAATCGGCTGGCGGGGGGGCGTGGCTTGCCCTATTTAGGGCCGGAGCCACTTTATTTGAATATTCATGAGCTTATTTATTATTCATGAGCTTTCCCGGGCCCCCCCAATATTTTTTACAAGTCCGCGTCCCTGGAACATCTGCCTCCTCTTTGGGACACCGTTGTACACATGCACATCTATCATAGCTGTCAGCATTTCCCTTTTTTAAAGGGAAATTCCCTTATTCCGAATAGGATTCCTCACAAGAAAAGGGAAAGGTTGACAGCTATGACATCTATGCATCCATCGATCTAAAAGATTTATTATATTACCTTCACCATGAAGTCCAAAAGCAGGTTACCACAATACTGTCTAACCATGCAATTAAAAACAAGTGAGACAGTTAATGCAATTGTCAAAAGCAACCAAAAGAAGTACCGTATTTTTCACTCTATAAGACGCACCAGACCACAAGACGCACCTAGTTTTTGGAGGAGGAAAACAAGAAAAAAATATTCTGAATCTCAGAAGCCTGAACAGCAAGAGGGATCGCTGCGCAGTGAAAGCAGCAATCCCTCTTGCTGTTCTGGCTTCTGGGATAGCTGCGCAGCCTGCATTCGCTCCATAAGACGCACACACATTTCCCCTTACTTTTTAGGAGGGGAAAAGTGAGTCTTATAGAGCAAAAAATACGGTAAATTCCCAATGAAATCGGCAAGTACAGGTGAAATGAAGCAGAAATGCTGTATCCCACAATAAGTACTTTAACCTCAAAACACCATAGAAGTTGAAATGTCCCTGCTGGCTGACAGGCCTGCAGCTTTCAAGCCTCAAATTTTGGAACTTCTGGCTGAATGTAGAATATCTGGAATGTTGCACCCAACAAACTATTTCAACCACGCCTGATAAGAATCCAGGTCAGATTTGGGAAATGCTTGGCTGGGAGAGAAACTGTTTTCAAACTGGAGCAGGGGGTTATTGGACTTCAACCCAAGACAGCCAGGTTGCCCAGCGTGGTGTGTGTATGTGTGCATGTGGGGACGGGGTGCAAAGCAGGGTTGGCTCAAGGAGGGTGGCATGGGAAGTTCAATAACATCTGGAGGGCAGAGGTTCGTGTCTCTTTCTCTACCCCTTCCTCCATTAGATGACACCGTTGAGCTCTAAAATGCTCTCTTACACCTCAAGGACTGAGGTTATGTACACAGTGCTATATTTCCTGGCTCCAGTATGCTCCCACCACTGGTATAGAAAGGTATAGTAGTAAAGGCCCACAAAAATATCTTGCCCATTTGGATATTGTTATTCTTAATTGTTTTGCTGCTGCTGCTGCTTTTAACATTGCTGTCCACCATTTTGGATCAACTTGTCCTTTTGTTACTGTTCATTGCTATTTCACAGAATCATAGAATTGTAGAGTTGGAAGGGATTCCTACCCCCATGATTATACTCATTATATTGCTTCATTAGCAAGGTGGGAAAGGCTAGAGATGTCAGAAAGAAAGGAGTAAAAGAAATATCAGTGGGATATCTTAAGTGCTTTTCAGTAATGCACAAGTCTTCTCTAGTCCATAGGATATGTTGGGCACTTTCAAGAATGTTTTCTTCTCCCGCAGTGCTGGGCTCAGGAGCAAATACCCAGAAAGCTACAAGTTAAAGGGCAATCCCATGGTTTCAGTCTGTTAACTAGTTATCTGCTTGCCTGAGCCAGCACTGCCATGCCACCCTCTTCCCTCCACACCCCTACTGATTTATGACATTCCTTTAAAGGTATAAATACTGAAACATTCTTCAGCTTCAGGCACTACAAAAATAAGGGATTCTTCAAAGGTTCCATCTCTGATTTTGACAACCAACTGAAGAAACACCAGAAGAAAAACAGTGGCTTAAGAGGTAAATAAAAGCCTCTTTTATGCTATATTAAAGTAATGCTTTGGACGCAGAACGAGTGCTTTTGAAATATGCATGTGACACTAAAGACATTTAAAAATGCTTTTAGGTCATCAATAATTAAAAGCTGCGGAGCCATATAGAGAAAATGCTTCATTCTGCTTGATGTGATGCATTATTAACATACTTCTGTATGTGGATCAATAAAACCTATAACTAGAGCTGTCAAATCATCCTCTGTCTTTTTATAAAACAAATGTACACAAATTTGCATATTAACAAAACCTCTGTAAATTTGTCCTTTTGAGAATATTAGAGGAAATGCATTGTTCCTCTTAGATGTGAAAAAGGACCTCTTTAAATGTATTTTATTTTGAAATCTTGAAAATGCAGTAAAACACCACAGCCAAAACAGGTCCAAAAAGGCACAAGCTGAAACCTCCTCTATATTATGGAAGGTCCATGTGAAAAGATGTTCAGTCATATTTTAGGGTACAGTTCATAGCAGCTTAAGAAGCGCCCGACTGAACCAGATCAAAGGCCCATCTTGATCAGCATTCTGAAATTAATTCTGACTGAAATTATGTACATTGCAATGTATCATCTGAAAAGCATGAAGGTATTTTTTTCATCTAAACAGACAGCATCTCTAAATGGTGGGGCATTCTCTCTCTCTCTCTCTCTCTCTGTGTGTGTGTGTGTGTGAGAGAGAGAGAGAGAGAGAGAGAGAGGCAGGCAGGCAGGCAGGCAGACAGACAGACAGACAGACAGAGACTGTTTTCTATTTTCTGTGGGGAACCTGACCCTCCAGATATTGCTAGACTGCAATTCCTGGTCATTGGAGCTGGGATAGCTCAGTCAGTAGAGCATGAGACTCTTAATCTCAGGGTTGTGGGTTCAATTCCCATGTTGGGCCAAAGATTTCTGTGTTGCAAGGGGTTGGCCTAGATGACCCTTGGGGTCCCTTCCAACTCTACAATTCTGTGATTGGCCCTGCTGGCTGGGAGTTAGCCAGCCAACATATGGGAGGGGGGAACAGGTTTCATATTCATGCTTTGGAATACAGAGATGAATTTGGTCACCCCAGATTATTTGAAAGCAGAAAGAGAATTCCTGTTAACCGTAGCCTCCACATGCATTTTAATATATATAAAAATTCTACTTCCCACACCAAAAGAAAAGCCAGCAGCAGCTTGGAATTTGGTTTAATGCTCTGCTAACTGCTTCCTACGGATGCAAATGCACAACACATATAGCCACTCCTTTTCCAGTGCCCTGGGCCTATTGAATAATTCAGAAAATAAAGCACAAGTTTGTGCTCTTCTGTTTGCCATGGAGATCATCTCTGAACTGTTATGCTCCCCCCGCCCCTGCCCAGATTCCCTGCTTTCTACCCTTCCAGTAAGACGAGGCACTTATCATATTAGAATGCTTGGGAAACAGAGTGGCATCTACCAGTCTATATTTAGCAGCGGCAGCCAAAAAGCAGCTGAATCAGCTGACTGGAAGCTGCTACCCTGATGTGCAGCCTTGGTTTAGACAGCAACACACTCAGTCCTGGAAATCAAGGAGAACAGACAGCACAGAAGAGAGACGCTGAGCCTGGAGATTTCGAAACAGTCCAGCCGTAGCTGCCACAAACAACAGTCAGGTAAGAAGGGAGCAAGAGCGTTCTAACAGAAAATGTGGTCGGTCATAATGAATGTTGTGGTGAGAATTTAGAGCTCAAAGGAGGCAGGGCTGGGGGGGCAGGGAATAAATATACAAGTATGGATTAGGCCACTGTTGCCAGCTAGTGCTTGCCATTTTTGTGACCAAGGAAGCAGGAAAAACCAGAGGGTGCCTGGAGTAGCGGTGGAGGAAGGGAGCCACATTGTGACCTCTGTTCATAATGACCGTGGGAGCAATAACGCCAGGGAGATCTTTATCTGGTGTGTTTGCCAATCCTACTGATGTAAGCAAGGCTTACTACCAGTGTACTACTACGCTGCGCCAAGGACCTGATGTGAAAAGGTCAGTTACATCGGGGTTTCGATGCATCGTGGGGCTACGACATCAAGCCTAATTCTAGGACTTTCCCCCCTGTTCCCGCCTCATTTCCCCAACACCCACTTGGTGCAGCATCTTGCCTGATGAAGCCTTCAAGTGAAATCAACAGCTTAGTAATTTGTGACATTTTGGATACTCCTAATAAAGGCCCTGCACAACTGTGGGAGTTAATAAAGGGAAGAGGAACACACACACAGAGAGAGATTAAGATGCTACTAATCGCTTTTAAAGTAAGCTTTCCCCACACCAGCCAGTAAATACTGAATTTTATTGCCTTTTTTTCTTATCAAGTTGCCACTGTTACATTTTGCATTCCTTGGGGCTGGTTCCCACCATCTTCCTGTCATCTGGCTACCTCCCTATTTCTTCAGCCTGGAGCCTCCCATCTTTTTGGGACTACAACTTCACCAGGTTGGCAAAGGTTGGCGTAGCCTATCAGGAAACCTGACCACCACAGCAGGTGAGGGACAGGGACTGAGGAAAGGGCCAAGGGGAGAATGAACAGGAAGAGACATGCCTCCATTTTCTTTTGATTCAACTGGACATTTAAATGGCAAAAGTCCACTGCCTGGGGCAGTGTCTGGAAAGCTTAAAAAAAAGTAAGATTTCCTTTTAAGTGACTAGACATAGCAGTTTGAGAAGAGCAATAAAGCTCTCACAGCGTACCTTTAAAGCACATGACTTCCCCCAAAGAACCCTTGGAACTGTAGTTCACCACGCGCAGAACTGCAATTTCTGACAGAACTACAATTCCTCTTAAAAAGCTGCAGTTCCCAGGATTCTTTGAGGGAAGCTACGCAATTTAAATGTATGGTGTGGATGTGACCTGAATTCAGTGTCCCCTGGGCCCTGTGAGTAAACAGGAAAAGGTGGAAAGAGCTATTTGTTGTGCAGTTGTAGGTATAGAGAGCTGTTGAGTAAAGTGTTATAGAAGTCAGGGCAACTGCTATGGGACATATATCCTTCCCATATCAAGGAGAAAGGAATTATCCTTTTGAGGTAGAACTACCCCCGGCTTTTAAACTGGTTTGAATCTGCCTTGTATTCCCTGGAAGAATCTTAGGAATTGTAGTTTGGTAAGAATGCTGAGGGTTCTTTGCAATTACCCTGGCTAAGATTTGCTTTGTAGCCATAACCAATATTTCGTGGCTCCATGCTCCTGAATTTATCCCCAACTCCTACTCCCAAACTTTTTCCTTACCCATCATTCCGCAAACTCAACTATATAGCAAAAATGGCAATGTGGTCTGTGCTCTGGTAACCTCTAGGTTAGATTACTGCACTGGGGCTGCTGCTGAAAACTGTTTGGAAACTTCAGCTTGTGCAGAATTCAGCAGCCAGGTTGCTCACCGAGGCAAGATGGTTTGAGCATACTACGCCAATCCTGGCCCAACTGTACTTGCTACCAAATAGTTTCTGGCTCCAATTTAAAGTGACGGCTTTGACCTGTAAAACCTTAAATGGCTCAGGACCACAATGCATCAAGGACTAACTCTCCCCATATGAATGGACCCAGACCCTGAGACCATCCTCTGAGGGCTTCTCTGTGTGCCTCCTGCATTAGAGGTCCAAAGGGTGGTAACACAAAAATGGGCCTTTTCTGTGGTGGCTCCCCATTTGTGGAACGCTCTCTCCAAGGAGGCTTCATTCATATTGCTAGGTACCTCATCAACCAGGCCTTGGGCTGGTTAAACAATCTATAGTGTTTTAAATGTGTTGGGAGTATTGATGGTGGCGGTGTTATGTGTTTTACGTTGCAAACCACCCTGTGCTCTTCAGATGAAGGGTGGCATATAAATCTAATAAAGTATAACAACAATAATTGCAGGCTTGGGGAAACCCAAAGTTTGACAGAGGTACAAATTGCTTTAGAAAGAAAACACTAACCCAGGGAAATAGTTTATTACTAATATTTGGTTAACAATGTTTGTATGCTGTTTTTCAACCATAATGGTTCTCTTACTCTCTCTTAAAAATGTGGTGGGAGGTGCAGTGCAAGGGATATGATTTGTACATTTCCCTTTCTATGGGTGGAAAGGCCCACTCCTGTGCAGAAGGAGATTTGGATCCACTGGAGTATGGATCCCCACCCCACAGAGCCCATGGGGAGAACATAGGTAAAGGTAAGGGACCCCTGACCGTTAGGTCCAGTCGTGGCCGACTCTGGGGTTGCGGCGCTCATCTCGCTTTATTGGCCGAGGGAGCCGGCGTACGGCTTCCAGGTCATGTGGCCAGCATGACTAAGCCGCTTCTGGCAAACCAGAGCAGCACACGGAAATGGCGTTTACCTTCCCGCCAGAGTGGTACCTATTTAACTACTTGCACTTTGACGTGCTTTCGAACTGCTAGGTTGGCAGGAGCAGTTCGGGAGCTCACGGGAGCTCACCCCATTGCGCGGATTTGAACCGCCAACCTTCTGATTGGCCACCCGCGTCCCTATTCTCAAATAAACATAGTCTCAAATAAACACCACAGAAAGGGGAAGGGGAAAAAGAAAAACACCACCACCTCGTCCCAGTCTGAATCTTCTGAATTTAGTAGTTCCTCCACCTCAAATTTTCCTCATCTCATCACTTTGCCCTATCTGGTTATTTATCGAATTGCTATCCTATTCTCCTTCACACCCATAGGAGCCGAGGGTGGCACCCAACCAAGTAACAAAACAGTGAAAACATAAAATAAAAAATTATTTAAAATATCAACTTTGTCTATTTAAAAAAAATAAAATATATAAAACACTCCACAAGCATAAACACTTATATATCCGGAAATTTATATTCAGTCCAAGGGTTAAGCAGTGTTCCTAAACTTGGGTCTCCTGTTGTTGTTGCAACTACAATTCCCACCATCCCTGACCACTGCTTCTGGTAGCTAGAGATGATGGGAATCCAAAAACAGCTAGAGATCCAAGTTTGGAAAACTCTGGGTTAAACTATCAGGGCTGGCTACAACTAACCAGCCCAGCTAGGAGAAGCCCACAAAGACTTCCATGCAACAGGGCTTTCATCCCTCTCCTTCCTCCATGCTCCCCTTCAGTTGCCTCGTGGGGCTGAGGAGAACCCACAGAACAGCACACAGGGTGAGGAGAGGGGAGATTGTTCCATCAGGCAAGTACCAACTTGTACAACTTGTACCAACAGAGTGATAACCTTAGAGCATGGGTAGGCAAACTAAGGCCCGGGGGCCGGATCCTGCCCAATCGCCTTCTAAATCCGGCCCGCGGATGGTCCGGGAGTCAGCATGTTTTTACATGAGTAGAATGTGCCCTTTTATTTAAAATGTATCTCTGGGTTATTTGTGGGGAGTAGGAATTTGTAAAACCCCCCCCAAAAAAATAGTCTGGTCCCCAACAAGGTCTGAGGGACAGTGGACCGGCCCCCCGCTGAAAAAGTTTGCTGACCCCTGCTTTAGAGCTATACTGAACTCCTCCCATAGAGAACTACAATATCTACCAATAAAATTTATCCTGTCCCACTATCATCCACAAACACCTATCATTTTATAGAAGATCCTTTCACCTAACATGCATGTTGCCAGCTACAACACACACACACAGCAAATGCAAACCAACTTATAATTTTCACAAACGTATTCTGCTTCAGGAGAAACTTTCCATTTATTAAGCTATGATGCTTGCTTATAAAGTGTGACCATTACAGCAACATCTTTGTAGTGCATTCCCATTGGCTAATTATATCCTGCATATTCTTTACAGTAATGGCTCCCCGGATAAGACTGAACATAGCAAAGCCTCTTCCCACCATAAGTGAAGCCCTTGAGGATATTCTAGATGACATAACAAGCAACACAAAAGGTTTTGGAAATGCTTGCATGAGTCCAGATTCTTCTTCTGGTGAAGACTACCTTCAATCTATCTGCCAGCTGGCAAGACCTACCTTCCCAGTCCTACCAGAAAGTCAGCGTAAAGTCCAAGACACAGAGAAACTGGGAATGTTGCATAATAGTCACAGGGTCTTCAGCTTGTCTGAGACACCCAAAATGGTCTCCAGGTATAAAATAACTGACTTTCTGCCTAATGTGAGGGCATTCGAAAGAAATAGCTCCATTCTAGATCGTATCAAAACCTACTCGAGCTCTAAAGTCGACCCACTAGAAGAGTTATACACAGAAGCTGAGAGGACTCATCGGTGGAGATGTCCTAATGGAAGTGAGAACACTGAGAATTCACAACATAATTTTCAAGACATCAGTGTATCTGAACCTCGAGAAAAAGCTATGGAGAAACCAGGTGCTGTCAGCTTCCCCAGACTTCCCTCCCCAAGACCAATGCAAAGAGAAAACAGCTGCCCAGAGCTAAAAAGTCTGAGAAACCAAGGCAAGATGCCAACTCTGGAAAGTAGCCCATATCAGAAAGAGACTGACCCTCTCATTGTTAATGGTAAATCGATCTGGCTGCACCCACCCAGAGAAACTCCACCAGACACCAAGATTTTGAGATATTCACAAAGGGGGCAGCAGACTCTGAAGGCAGCAGCTTTCCCTGAAAGAGAGCAGCAGCCAAAGCCTTTCATTTATAATCACAATGTGAAGGGAGAGGTGAGCAACCGAGCAGGCTGTGTAGGATACTTCCACGTTGACAAAAGAAACACAAGCTGTGACTGGATTTCAGAATACCAAAGTGCTTGGAAAGAAGCAAAGGTGAGAGCTTGCCTGCTGCCTGCCATTGCAGAATCATGAATTGCTACTTTATGCGAAGAAAAGATGGAGAGTTTATGTGCAGCCTCTGTCCGCTGCAAAGTGCATTGTCCAAATGACCTGGAGAACATTCAGAGCTTCAGAGTGTCAAGTGTGGAGAAGAAATTGCAGCGCTGAAAGGAGAATGCATTGCAGACTCGGTGATTTTAGCTATTCAGATAATGAGTTGTAATGATTATACATTTTGTAACCCCTTGTATCTTTGGCTCTGTGGAAATAGATGGTCCCCCCCTATCCTAACTAAGTTCCTCTCTTAAGTGCGCTCAGAGTTCATCTATAAAGTTCTGTAGAAGCATTTCTTGACAGCAGAATTTTATAATTCTGCATGTGCAGATCCTGCACAGAAATATTAGCTGTGCAAACATTTTTTAAAAAATTAATCTAGAAAACAGAGTGGAAATACATAGGCTTCATCTACCCACCCAAAGAGCAACTTCAGTCTTGCTGGATTTTTAGTATCATCGCTACCAATGCAAAATAGAAAACTAGTCCAGAATGGCCTAGAAGCAAAGGCCTAAGTTAATAAGGGCATAAGGACACAAGAAAAGGCCAGCTGGACGAGACCAAAAGGTTTGTTCAGTCCAGCATCCTGTTTCTCACATTGACCCACCTGGGGAGTCCCCAAGCAAGGCACAAAGTCCATAGCTCAGTGGCTGAGCATCTGCCTTACACGCATTGAACCTTACAAGTCCCAGGTTCAATCCCCAGCATCTCCAGGGAAAGTTGGGAGGACTCCTACCTGAAACCCTGGAGAGCGGCTGCCAATAAGCGTAGACAACCCTGAATGGGATGAACCAGTCGCCTGGCTCAGTATAACACAGGCTGCACTTTGTTGGTGCCACACTATTCAAACAACATGCTGCCTCTCAAAATGGAGGCTTGATATAGCCATCATGACTAATGGCTGCTGACAAACCTTTATCCTCCGTGAATTTGTCTAACCCCGCCTTAGAGCCATTTACGACAATCACATATTGTAGCTTCAAGTCCCACAACTTAATTAATCTGCCGTGTGAAAAAGTTGTCTCCCTTGATCGTCAGGTTCCCAGGTAGATTATATATACTCATATGCAGAAGTTGCAGTGTCAGCTACTCAACATTCCCTGTTGCCTGTTCCTCTTAGCCTTGGTCATTTCTCCCTCCCTGCCGTCCTTTTTATAGGGCTTTGGCCCTGCCGCTCAGCTGCCACTTCCTTGGAGGAAGTCAGGTCCCAGCTGCTTCCTGAACAATGGTCCAACAACCCTTTAGCCAGCTCCTTTTCACCTCCGCCAAGTTACATCTGCTAAGTCATATAAACAAAGACTTTTTATTTGTTCTGTAAGCATAATAATGAAGCAACATTATTTTTGGCTTTTGGTTACTCTAGTCTAGAATAAGCCGTAAGGGAACACAGTACTTTCTTCACTGTATTGAAGCAGAAGTGCAAAGTTCCTGTTTCTCTTAGGCGACCTGTCATTTGGTCCAAGGGAGAGAAACAAGCTGGTGCTTGACACCTTTTGGTGTCCAGCTCTGAGTGGCTCCCAGAACCTTTTCCTCTTTTTTTACACTTATATGGAAAGTGATGTTTTAATGCAGCTTATGTCTATTGATATAAAATTCATAAACAGAAGGCTGGTGACTCTGTTTCGCTCTAATTTGGAGGGACCAAGCAAGGCTTGCCTGGAGGTTACTGCTCATTTTCTCTGGCATCAGCTGAACAGGGTCAGGCTGCCAGTATTTATCTGAACTTCTCTTGCTACTTGTCTAGTGTTGTTATTTAGGGTTTTTTTAAAAGAAACAAACCCATTTTGCATTTGCAACCCAGCTGGCAGTGTGCCATCCCCCCCCCAGCATGTTGCACTACTACTTTCTGCATCAACATTATTAGCAATTAATTTTAGATTATGTCCAGTATCCAGCTATTACTGTTCAAAGGGCTGCTTCTCATGCTATCACATTGGCAAGTATGGGATATGGGCCTTTGGTTAATTTGGTTACATCTAACTTGGATAGACATTTCTCTCTGTCTCTTCCTAGTATGTACATGTAATGTGGACTCAGAACTAGCATGTGGCATGTATGAAAGCCAAGAGCTGTGTCTCACTTTGATTTGTTGCTGGATATAAGGTCATCTATCCACTAACTTTGCAATGTTTGAAGTGGACCAAAGAGAAACCCTGCAGTTGCCATGTTGTGCAGTTGGCTGTTGTTAAGTGTGGCCCAAAGAGGCCATTTATTTAGTGTGCTGTTCCAAGAAACCTTGATTTTTAAAGATTATACATATGAGGGGTATTAACATTTACAAACCCATCCCTCCTTGTGTTGGAAGAGGTGATATGAACATCCATGTCATGTCAGCCTTGATTGATAAGGAAGCCTCCATTGTGAATGGGGTAAGTCGGAATCTTGTCTCCAGTATTAGTGCAAAATCATGATATCAGCTGGAAATAAAACCTCACTTCAGTCCAAGAACAAAGTTGCCAGTATATTTAGTGGTATAGTCTGCAATCCTAGAGTCACTTAACTAGGAGTAAACCCAGCTGAATAACTCAATAGCACTTACATTATAGGATTGCTGTGCTAGCTGCCTTCTTTATACTTATGGTACAATGGGCACTAAATCACTTCAGACTTCAGATGGGGAAAAATATTTTTAAGGCTCCCTTATGTTTTGTCTTCAATCTCTCTGCAAATAGAAACCCAGGACAGCAAGGAAATAGCTGGCAATTAAACTTTTCTCCCTGATGTGATAGGGTGGGGTGTTTTTTTGTTCAACTAGAGGGAGCATTTGAAAGCAGTACCCACTTGTGTGTGCCTTCACACACTTACAAATATCATGTAGGGTGATTCTCTTTCCAGCTTAAAAGGTACCCCTGCCCGTACGGGCCAGTCTTGACAGACTCTAGGGTTGTGCGCTCATCTCACTCTAGAGGCCGGGAGCCAGCGCTGTCCACAGACACTTCCGGGTCACGTGGCCAGCGTGACAAGCTGCATCTGGCGAGCCAGCGCCGTTTACCTTGCGGCTGGTAAGCGGTCCCTATTTATCTACTTGCACCCGGGGGTGCTTTCGAACTGCTAGGTTGGCAGGCGCTGGGACCGAACGACGGGAGCGCACCCCGCTGCGGGGATTCGAACCGCCGACCATGCGATCGGCAAGTTCAAGGCGCTGAGGTTTTACCCACAGCTCCACCCGCGTCCCTTTCCAGCTTAGCCACTGGCAAACCTCTTGATTTCAGTAAGCCCTGTAATTCCATGGCCCAGTTTCTAATGAGGCTACTAATGACAAATCATTCCTGTTTAAATGTGCAGTGAATCAAAGGGTTGATTATACATGAGTTGTATATTTTTGCCATGTGCCATCTACAGCGACCCGTGTAACATATATAGATTTCTGTCATCGTCAAACTCCTAAGAGCATAGCACACTGCAAGCTAACTGTATTGCACATTTCAGAAGCTTAAAAGAGACATCTCATCAAACGTGCAATTTACTATATCGTCATTATTGAAATGCGCTTACCAAAAATGTTCTAACTAGAATCAGTGCTCATTCATGCTTTCTATTCAATCAATAGCTGAAATGAAAAAGCACAGACATTTCCATGGTGTTTACTGCTAATCAAGCTAGTGCAGCCTTTGGGGGAACGAAAACTGATAACAAAATCAGTTACATGGTCCAAAAATGCAAATTGCTATAAGCATACGTGGGACAAAGCTCATAAGTCACTCCCCGCAGTGTCATATGTCTTTGTGAGCTGCCTTGTGGATTCTGTCGTGAGCAGAAGGCAGGGTAAAAATAAAATTAATGTTATGCTCTAAAGCTTCAACCTACACAAAGCTAATTAGGAGTATGTGCCATGGAAATTGGTGTGACGCACTTCCAAGTAAACATGCATTACTGGGAAGTAAGCTCCATCGCACTCCCTGAGGTTTCTAAGTAAACATGATTTTAGAGCTGGGATGTAAACCCCCCTGGAAGAAAAATGCTTTAGAAAACAAAACCATCAGGAAAAAGCAGTTAAGTGTATATGGGAGAAATTGACAGCTAGATCACTACTCCCCCCCCCCCCCAAGAGTACAGCTTGACTGATTTGACTATTCCCTTATATTTTTCTGCTGTACCGTAATGTCAAAAAAACTGTGGTACAAATTGCCACCTTAATTTCCGCCCCACAGCTATGATTCTTGCACACTTACTTAGAAGTAGCTTTCTGTGGGACAGTTTGTGCGTGCAGGAGTGCCACATCAAAAACTTGTTACTGCATGTGTGCTTGTATGGGCATACCCACAAACAGAAGTTCCCAATCATCTCACCCACCCACTTTGCCTTACCATGGCGTGGGTTCGCACATTCAGCTGCCAGGCAACAGAGCACAGAAAATGCATTTGTAAATCAGGGCAGCAATATAAATCTTGCACAAGAAGGTCGCAGCCAAAGTAATAATCTAAGATGGCCTTTAAGCTTCCTGGAATTGTCTGAAAACAAAGAAAAGTCGAGTCCTCTAGCCATCCAAAGCAGCTAGGAAGCTTTTAAATAGAGGTGCTTCTATAAGTATGCTTTACATTTCTTTTTAGCACCTCTTCCTGTCTCCCTGCTCCCACATATCTTAATCCGATTCTGAATATCCCTTCAATGTCAAAAGTGATTTGCAAGTGAAATGAAATTCATAGCCAGCATCCCCTGGACCATGCTGAAAGGTTTTTTTGTATCCTTGAGATTGGATTTAAGACACTTAGAGCGGCATTTAACCAACTTGTTGCACTAGTGCAGGCATGTCCAAAGTCCATTTTGGGGGCCTAATCTGGCCCACCGGTTAGTTTAATCCAGCCCCTGTGACAGTTTATTTCCTGGGGCAAAATCCTAAAAAAAACCTTAACATCAACAACTTTGGTTTGCCCTCTGGTTGGCCCCCACGGCCCTTCACGTCATCAAATCTGGCCCTCTTTGAAAAAAGTTTGGCCACCACTGCACTAGTGGAAGCTAGTGAAATGAGTTCCTGCATTGCTTATCGTGTGGCAGTGGCTTCCAGCGTGATCTCCGAGATCTCGTGGAACTCTTTGTGAGATCTTGCCAAAAGCCACCACCGCATACCCTGGTTGTGTGATGTTGAATTCCACTTGCAGTCGTTGTGTTTGATATTCTTTCTCCATCTACGATAGTTCTCAAGTTTTTGCTCTGCAGAACACCCAAGCTCTTCAGTCCAGAAGTATATTGTTTGGAGATTACCGCCCTTATATGAATGGATTCCAATAGGCCAACCTTGGTCAACCTGAACTACAGCTTCCCTCAGTCTCTGGCAGCATGGCCATGCCAACTGGGCCTGATGGGAGTTGTAGTCCCAAACATCTGGAGGGCACCAGATTGGCCAAGGCCTCTTCTGCATTGAAATATATCCTCCCCCCCCCCCAGTATACCATCTATCAAGGGATTTGTGAAAAGTCAGTGCCTAGCTAGCAAATCTGCTGTGCTATATGTAGGATTTTGATCCTGATAACGATGTGTGCGCTTTGAGAATTTATGCAAATAAATGTGTAATAGCTCT
This sequence comes from Podarcis liolepis, assembly GCF_965112155.1. Classification (NCBI taxonomy): domain Eukaryota; kingdom Metazoa; phylum Chordata; class Lepidosauria; order Squamata; family Lacertidae; genus Podarcis; species Podarcis liolepis. Next base: position 61,473,837 of record NC_139555.1, on the reverse strand, counting down.
CTTTTGCTGTGGTGATTAAAATCACATTTCTCTTATTGTCACAAACCACAGAATGAAAAAGGGAAATGGGGAAAGGCAATCTCATGGAACCAGCTGGACTCCCAAGACAGAGAAAATTGCTTCTACTGTTGTTACAACTAAATTCAAATCCAGTTTGTTCTCATAGAATCAGAGTGTTGGAAGGAACCCTGAGAATCATCTAATCCAATCCGCTGCAGTGCAAGAATATGCAGCTGTCCCTTAGCGGGACTGAACCTGCAGCCTTGACATTGTCAGCACCACTGAGCTAGCCCGTTTCATTGTTATACATGAACTCCAGGGGTGTGTGTGTGTGTGTGTGTGTGTGTGTGTGTGTGTGTCACATTGTGTGTGAGGGGGGGGGATATATATGGGCGGGGTATAAATAATAAAATTATTATTATTATTATTCAGAGGTATACAATGAACTATGAAGATTAGTATTACATGCTTATTGAGAGCTGCACCACTATGTTCAGAAAAACATTTTTGTTACTAATTTAAACCACTGCTTTCTCACGCCACCCCCGTCTCGCATTTCAGACAGCCTTCTCTTCCCTTTCCTTTCCTCACCTGAAAAGTTGTTCTGCACTGTTACCTCTTTTGCTCTCTTTTCCCACTCTGTACCCCACAATACTTTTTTTTTTAATCTCTGCACTACCACTTGTGAATCTGTCCTTTCACATACATACACATGCTTCCTTCCTTTTTGGGAGTGTGTCTAGCTAAGCTGCTGTAACTCCACCATACAACCAATGACCTTCCTCACTATGTGGTGGCAGCAATCCACAAGGCTCCCTCAGCAATGTAGCACACCAAGGGAGAACAGGGTGCCCTCCACAGCCCCTTTCATGTCACTGTTGCCTCTCCCACAGCCCTCCGTATCATGCACTGGGACTAACCTGGTACCCTCCTGAATTTGTGGGACTATAGTTTGCATTATCCCTGACCACAGGCCATGTTGGCTGGGGCTGGTGGGAATTGGAGTGCCACAATTTCCGGAGGGCACAATTTTGGCTGCACCTTTTGGTCTGAGGAATGGGCACACAGGTGCAAAATTAGGAAAAAAGATTAAGAATCTTAAGAGGTAAGGGTGCCTGAAGCAGTGAAAGGTATTATCAACAGTAAACATCCATATTACATGTAGGTCCTGCTATCTGCCCACTCTTTATGCAAAAATTCAGTTATCCGAACATAAAGAATTATGCCCAAACCTTGCTGTACATACCACATATTCAGATATCTGAACAGCTAGAGTTGGCCCACTCCCTTCTTCATGCTTTGTTGGTCAGCAGCAGCAGCCATCTTTGGGAAGAAACCATGCAGGGAAGGAGATTGGACAAAAGTTTTCCTTTTTTGCTGATTGGCTACAACCGTTTCAGGAAGAATCCTTGGAGGCAGAGAGATTGGACAAATCGCTGATTAGAAATGTTCCCATAGGAATCAATGTAAATTGTGGACTTCTTATGCGAATACCTCCCTGAGAAATGATTTCCAGGGAACACACTGCGTTTGTTAAGTGGGACCTCACCTCTTCTCCTTGCTCTGCACACTGTCAGCTGCATCCTTCCACAAAGATCTGAATGTTTGGGTGATCTCAGAGATCAGCTGTGTTTGATTCTAATAAATTGCTTTCTTAATTGCCAGCTAAGAGTGAAGCACAGCAGAAATGCAACACAGCTGCAAAATGTTAACAGAAGTGGTATTTCAGCAGGGTTGGGGAACCTGTAGTTCTTCAGCTGTTGTTGGGACTCCAGCTCCAATCAGCTCCAGCAAGCAGAAAAATGTGCAAGATACTTCATTTAACCCTGAACCCTTCTGAGGGCTAGGCACTAAAGGCAGGATAAAGAACCTGTAGCTTTCCAGATGTTTCTGCACCACAACTCCCACCATCTCTAACCACTGGTCATGCTGGTGGGAGCTGATGGGTGCTGGTGCCCAATGACATTTGGAGGTCCACAGATTCCCCACTCTTGGGACAAAAGACATGCAAACACCATTTGCTGCCACTGGACTATTTTCACTTCTTCATTCTTATGTCCTAAAGCTTAGCTACCAGGAACTATTTCAGGTATTGTGGCTGACCTGCAGCAGCTGCTTGTAGTCATCTCTTGCAGAAGCTGTTTTGTCAACTAGCCAGGGTTTCCAGTCTAAGGAACCCTCTTTCACCAATACCAAAGCTGGTAACTGAGGTTGTAAGTAAACTGTGATTCTCTTACACCCAAAAGTGCCCATATTTTTGGGATGGCTCATGATACAGAAGCCCTGAGAGTGCTTCACTGCACAGCTAACACACCACAATGTACTTAGTGTGCTGTTGCCAGACCATTTTCAGGAGGTTCATATTGGCACAGAGATGTTTCTTTTAAAAGAACTTCTGTTGGGCGTTTTTTCTGTTAAACATCTAAAGTAAGTATAATTTTGTTTTTTGAAAAATTCATGTCACTTATACACTCAAGTAGCGATAAAAAAAAAGAACCACCATTTTCATAGATTTAGAAATAACCCTAGTCCTTTTAAGAAAGTTCTGCAAAAGAAAAGACTCAGCTACTAATTCAACAGGGATCTCAAGCCACTGAGAGATGGATGTGGGCAGGAAAAGTTAAGTAAAATATGAAGTTATTGCTCCATTTGAAACTGAAGAACCTGTCTGCAGGAAACACAAACACCACACTGGAGCAGCTGAATGAAGATCATATATAGCTTCTCTGCAAATATGTAAGTTTCAACATTGATGGAACATTTCTTTGCTGCATATATGTTTTTAAAGGGACTTCACCTATGTAGAAATCACACCTATATATACACATTATGAATAATATTTGTGCTATTATGCACACTATAGGCCCCTGGAGAAATTTGAATTATAGTCCTCCGACAGAGGAAGAAAATATCCAGTTCCTAAACATACTCGGTACTTGTTTTGCCTTATTTGGTACTGAAGAAACGTCAGTCTTCCTCCCAAATGTTTCCACACTTGCCCTTCCCTTTCACAACAGGTACTATTTCACCCATAAAAAAACTGGGGGGTCCTTTTCTACACACTAGTTTCTGGAAATGCATGCATGCATGCACTTGTTGCTCCACCCACTTTTGCTTCTGGCCCCGCCCACCCCATGGTGCAGCCCCTGGAAGGTTGCTTATGAGGGAATGTGGCCTTAAGGTTGAAAAAAGGTTCCCCACCTCTGCATTGCATCAGGTCGGCAGCGCTGGTCTTTGGTTCTGGATTGTGAAACCTAGTTTTATAAAAGGATAAAGTGGTCCAGACTGCATTCTGACATTTACTGGAACGCTAGAATAGGTTTTACTGAGGTATGCATGATAGTTACTTTCCAGTAGCTGCCTTCCCTTATTGTAACACATTCATTAAATAGCACACCTGACTGTTAGTGGCATACCTGCAGGTCTTGCTATCAGAACGAGTGTTATCCAAAATGTCAATTTTATACCCAAACCTCACTACAGTGGTACCTTGGGTTAAGTCCTTAATTCATTCTGGAGGTCTGTACTTAACCTGAAACTGTTCTTAACCTGAAACACCACTTTAGCTAATGGGGCCTCCTGCTGCCGCTGCACCGTCACTGCGAGATTTCTGTTCTCATCCTGAAGCAAAGTTCTTAACCAGAGGTAATATTTCTGGGTTAGCGGAGTCTGTAACCTGAAGCGTATGTAACCTGAGGTACCACTGTACACGAATGGCTGACTCAGATATCTGAACAGATAGAGTTTGCCCGCTTCCTTACTTGTGTTTTGCTGGCCAGTGGCAGCCATTTTGGGTGGAAACCATGAAGAGAAGGAACAAGATCAGACAAATCACAGATTAGAAATGTTCTCATGGGAAATTATGGAAAACCATCAGCTTGTTATGTGAAAGCTCGCCTAATGAACAATTCCCTGGGAACACATTGTGTTCTGCATGTCCTGCCCATCGGCTTTACCCGGGATCCTGAGAAAGTTTTTAATTCTCTTCGAGACAGAAAAGGAAAGCCTAGAGGCCAAGAAACTGGACAGGCCTGCACAGAGATCTCTGCTTCAGGACTGGACATGTGCTGCTTTCCATCTGCAGCCTTATTCTTTTTGTAGTCAGGACCGGGAATTAAACGCTTAATGTAACAGCAATCCCAGCGGCCCTGTCTGTTTTACAGGCGGAGGTGAAAAAGGTAAATTAGACTTCAAAAGAAATTTGAAACAGATATTGAATTTATTGGTCAGCTATGAGTAGGAAAATACATTGGTAAAGAAAAAAAAGACAACCCTGTATATAAATATAATACTAGCTAGTTAAAATTTGACCAAGAAGAAAGTTCCACTGAAGAGAACAGTAAAAGCCCTTGTTTACCATCAGACCATTTTCAATTTCCCATTTATCTTATTGAAGAGCTGCCTATAGACAAATGCAACATTCTTTGAGCTTAGTGCAGATGATGTGCTGGTTTTTGTTTTTGTTTTTTTGTTACACATATGGTAAACAAGAGTTAGTCCAGTGCATTACACGTTATACAGAAGTACTGTGAATAAAGACTAGGTATTCTAATTTTTAGATACTACTTAAGCATACCAAGATACCTACATTTTAAAAAAGCTTAGACAACCAAAAAGTATAGCAGGAGTTAACATATACTAAAACACTGAGTCAGGCTGGATGGGAAAAAACAGAGTCACTACATAAGCAGTAGTAAATTTGACTTGAAAAATTTGCAGTGCGATTAATTCTGCTGAAAATGTTAGTGCAATTATTTTGGCTTTGAGTTCTTTGCCCCATAGATAAAAGTGGGAACTTGACATCTGAAGCTACTTTTCGACATTTAAGCCACAGCAGAATTCAAATAACTTTATCAGAGTTTTCAGATGCAAGTTTGCATCCTGAATGGATAGCTTTACAATTGAGGCTTGAGCCCACAAATAAAAAAGGGACAGAATAATTACACACATTTCCTAGAGCTTTTTCTGTCACTGTCTTTAAAATAGAGAATCCCATATATTTTATATTTCCTGCTTAAATTCCACCATAATTGATTTTATCGCCTTAAGATCATTTTTACCCAGAAATGGGCAGGCTGTAGGTATTAGGTTTTTCAATATGTGACCATCCCTAGTCAGACATCTAGTTTGATTAAACTGGGGAATGGGGAAAGGGATCCTCATGCCCACCAATGCTCTACGTCCTTAAAAAATAATAATCATGTGATTACATTAAGAAACACTGAACATTTGTTATGGCAACATCCAAAGCCACCTTAAGTAAGATAAGTGTTAGGGTTATTGGAAATTAGCATTTTGTGAACACATATAGTTTATTGCATTCATTTATGAAATGTATGAATTTGTTTGATGCAGAAAACTGTATTAAAAGTATGACTATTCTTATATTGACTGCCAGACACATTAGGTGCAACTTCTTATTCTGCAGAGATGCAGAGTATTTCCTCAGCGTGTCACTTCAGTACTGTGGGATCTGACCAAAGGCTCACTGAAGGCAAGGGGGATCAGGTTTTTTATTTTTCTGAGCTCTCATACTTCAGTAATCTTATTATGCCAAACATGGAAAAGGAATTTCAAGTGCCCATAGATTGCAACATGTCCAGGCAAGAACAGAGTCCTTGAGTACATGAACGGGCTGTAACCTTTTAATGTGCTGCCATAAATTCATATAGATAGATATATATTTAAGATTGAACAAAGAAAGGTGAAAACGCATGTGTAAAGCTTAAACCTTTAGGATTTACCAAGTGCACTCAAGCTCCAGCTTAAAAGGAAAAATTAATCCCTTCTAAGGAATATAAAATGAATAAGTGCTTCCCTTCCATAAAGCTTTCTGGACATACAATTAAATAATCCAGATAATCAGGAAACAAAATAGGTTGCTGAGTATGACAAGCTAAATTGGCTCCATTGCCACTGAAAATTGTCATGATGCACATTACCAACACATTGTTAAGGAAACATGAGTAAAACACCTTTTATTCACACTTGTACAAAATAACCCCCAAACCCAAAAAACAAGAACAGAAAAAGCAACATTACTAATTGAATCTACTACATCAATTATTACCAGCATTCCGATGTACTGATTATAAACTGGACATGTTTGGTGTTGCACAACTAAAAAAACATGTAACAAAAGAAAAATCAGGTCCTAGACAAGGATTCAAGATCTGGACTTTTCCTACTAAAAATTTTTAAACGCTTGCTTGCTAAACATGAACTTGTTGCAATTTTATTGTATTCTTTAAAACAAAATGGTCGCGCACTTCTAAGTGCCTATAGTTTCTTTATAAAATTTTCAATCATTATTACCCATTTTTTAATTCATTATATTCAGAATTTCTCAATTCAAGAAAGAGCTTTTGTTTCTCTGCCTGCAGTTGAAACAAAAGCAGTTTGACCAAGTTCTCTCTCTAAATAAGAAACAGACTTATTAATGAAGGTATGTTTGCTAAGGATTAGATAGAATTTCCCTTTTATGGACAGATTTTATATATATATATATAATTATATATACCGTATATATACTTGGCTTTCAGACACTAATGGCACTATGAGGGCATACTACAACCTTGGTTTTGTTGACACTTTGTAGAATAGGACTTGGTCACTTTAATGCTCGATCTGAAATGTTGTCTAGGGAACCTGTACTGAAAATGCATCTCTAGTTACACTGCTTCATAGAACAGAAGACGGTATACTTTTAGCTTCAAGGAATGACGACCGAGGAATGACTGAGGAAGATGCTTCAACTGAAAGAGGACTTCACATGATAGTATTAAGTGGAGAGGGGAGAACAAACCAAACAAACAGCATTGTGCAATGACACTGAAAGAAGCAGTGCATGGGTATCAGAAGCTTAGAATTTGTGTACCCACCATCTGAACGTGTTCAAAAAGTGATATTCAACGCTTCGCAAAGGAAAAAAAAAATAGATGCCACAGCTTATACAAAAGTATCTTCATAAAATTTTCACAAAATGTTAACATTATTTTAAAAAAATAAAAGAGGATGCACAGGTTCTCTCTGCATGCACAGGCAGTGCTAATTGAGAACAAAATGAAGCAGGCACAGTGGAGATAGGAAACGAGTGACTTAACACAGAAACTAAGAAGCTTTCACACAATATTCTGCCCTTCCACTTCTGGCAGAAAAAGGTTAGAATGTAGATATTGATAAGGGCTATCAATCCACACAGCCTAATCAGTCACTGCTTAGCTTATCTGTTCCGAGAACAAGTTTGCGCTGTTGCTTTAAGTTAAAAGAAAGAAAGAAATGAATGTATGTTAACTAGCTTGAAGAAATTTGTTATCATTTAACCAAATTTAGATTTAAAAGCAGTGTTCTCAATTTTAAAAAATGAAGTAGTACATAAGGGCTAAAAACCCTAACAGTGCAAATCATTAGCAGAGAAAGCCTGCTGCAACTTCTTTTACAAGCTGGCCTTTATAACACATGAAACAGATAAAAATTTAGCCTTAGTTTACAATACAATCATTTTCCAAATCTGGTTGTTGTTTTTTTAAAGTACAAAATCTCATAAATCAGGTTTTCTGTTGTTCATATACAATCAATAAAGGCTAAATTCAAATTCTATATTTTACAAACAAACAAGTCTGAAAAAGAAGGGAGTGAAGTATGGAAGAATGGTCTTTTGATGTTTTACTACTGGCCTCAAAAAAGTAGTGCTACAGATATCTGTGCGAAGAGAATTTATTATAGTAATTCCCTATTTTCAAGGCATGAAATATTACATTGGATAGAACAGGTTACTTGTAACAAATCTAAGAGAGGTGCCAACGCACCAGTCCCTGTCTAACAGTAAATAAAGCATGTTGGGCTCAGAATTGTGTGTCTGATAGCACCTGGCTTTTACTATTTCTTTATGAAATAATTAGATTTAAAATTAAGATCATTAAGAAAGATCCCTGTTGGCCATACCTCACTCCTCTATATTCAGATTTTACAATTTTACAAATGAGACTGAGGTTGCCCTCTAAAATGTACTTGACTACCTCCTGCTAGGCAGATGGATTCCATTTACCGGGGGCAGGAAAGGCAGCACCAGCTCCAGTTGTGCAAAAAGTGAGAAGTGGTCAGAAGGAATGAGCGGGTGTGGACAGCCACTTATATTGTTCTCTATTAGCCAATGGTGATCCAAAGGTCCCAGGATGCCAAGAATATTCAGCTGAGGTTTAGAGTAGAAGATGTAGTCAATAATACCCTTTGGAAAAGAGAGAAAATGGAGTGAATATTTTCAGAAATGGAAGACACACAACTGGAAGCAATTTCAACTGATATCAGGTATGGACTTCAGTAACCACGTAACTCTAGTGCTGAAGCACCTACTCTGACTATGGTCATGGTCCCAAGGCAAATTCAGGTGCCTAAACGGTATAGATCCCAGACACACTGAGGACCACTTGTTCTCCTATGATTCTATCCTACTTTTAAAAGACACCTGAAGGCAGCCCTGTTTAGGGAAGTTTTTAATGTTTAATGCTGTATTGTGTTTTTAATATTTGACTGGGAGCCGCCCAGAGTGGCTGGGGAAACCCAGCCAGATGGGTGGGGTATAAATAATAAATAACAGCCCAAACAAAATTCCAGAAAGAATGGGGGAAATGTGGAGAATATTTTAAAAAGCAGTGCCCCAGAATAAATACCTGGTCTTGTTTCGATTAACTTGGAGAAATCGTAAAAATATTTCAAAAAAGAGAGTTTAGAAGGAGAAAGTAGAAAACCAGGTACAGGATGAAGGAAGTCAAGAAAGAAGAATTTCAAATGAAAATATGGTATATATAGGTGACAATTTTTTCTTTTATTTTTTGTTTTACTGTTTGGTTCTGTTTTACTGTCTTGTTTGTTTTGCTTTGGGGTCAAGAGTCATGGTTTGTTCTGTTTTTGTTGTCTGTGTAATTGATTTATTTCTAAATGATTTCAATAAAATTAATAATATTACTCCTTCTAGTGTTCTGGGGGCAGCTTAAGATAGTCTTGTTGCAACATGAGCTCCTTTCATGGTCGTTTATGGGCCTTGCCCTTGATTTCACTGCGGATTTCATGTTCTTAATTGTTTTATTTAGATTGTAACACACTTATTGTAACATACTTTATTACAACTTGCCTTAGAAAGCTGGATATACCGTAAATATGTAAATAAATGATTTTTTTAAATGTGTTATTTGTTTTACTGTCAACCACTATAAAATCATTGAATGATAAGAGAGAAACTTTGAGATAATTCTTAAAGTGTTAGTCATCATAAGGTGTCCACGTGCTATGCTACCGAGATTCACATATATTTCTTGTTAATACCTCTGAAGAGGCAATATTACCGCTAGGAATTATTGTGTAAAGTTAGGCAACTTTTTGGTCACGACCCTCCCATGGCCATGAGCCTCTTAAGCACAAGTAATGGAAACTGCTGTTGAGCTGTTTCCTGTGACTGGGAGAGCATCCTTTTCAATTATCAGCCTGCTTTCCTCTCTTCAAAATGTGCTTCCAAAATTTAATACTACCCCAACCTGACAATTAATTTGTTACTAACCCTTCCATTTTTGTTTTAATAGTTCATCAAACTTCCTGCACACCTATGCTGAATAAGCAATAAAACAGTAATAGTGCAATGGGAATTTATTTCAACTCTGACCTTGAAATCAAATGTGTAATTCGTATAAGGCATTAGGCCATTCTCATAGGCACTCTTCAACTTGAAACCATGAGTAATCCTTCCATTGGTGGTTCCATTTTTCCCGTTACAACTGAAGTTAGTGAGACTTTCATTGTATCTCAGTTCCTTAAAATCTTTATGGTTTGTCTCCACTCCACCAGTACTCAAATATTCAACCACACCTAGGGTGAAGGAAATATTTTTTAAAAAAACAACAAGCAACCTATCCCTCTTAAATAGTATTACATTCATGATGGGTGATCCATCTCAATAGTACAATCCACCACCTCCCATACATTCACTCTCTTGGCTGGAATTTAGGGATCATAAGATTTGATTAAGGGTGAAGTGTTAGACCAGATTTCTCTGATTTAGTGGTGGTAAACTTCCAGCTCCCAGGGGTCCTAATTTGTCCTGTGAGGCTGTTTCCCCAAAATCATGCTCACCTGCCATTATATATGGACAAATAAAGACATGGCTGCAATGGAACAATTGAGAGCTTGAAGTGGGCATGCAACTGTTTCTTGGCAAGCAGACTCTCTCTTGGGACACACAGGGAACTTTACCAGGGAGTCTGAGCCGGGGAGCCCTTCATGAGGAACTCACTAGTGCAGCCGAGAGGGCTTTCAGTGTCTATCAGCTGGTGAGCTCTGAGAGCCATCCCTCAAGTTCATTTCTGCACAGCCTTCAAAATGGCTCTGTGAGCCCCTTTCACTATCAAGTTTTATTCAACTTCCAGCAGTTTCAGCAAATGCAGTGTTACAACACTTTAGCAAGTGGAATATGGCTGCACTTACCTGAATCTGGCAGAGAATTCAGATCTGCACACAATACAAGTGGAATTGTTGCGTGTTCTCCCGAAATACCAGGCTTGAGACTCCGAGAGGCTTTGTCTATTATGTTCTTTACCTCAGAAAGGAACATCATGGTCTGAACCAACTTCACATCAGAATATTCCGGGTCCCAGTGCATGTGTGCATTTGCTACAAGGACCAGCTGTTTATCCATTCCTGGGTGTGGCTTGCCTGCTAAAATGGAAAATAAAAAACCCTTCAGAAAACAGCAGTGATACTTCACTACATAGGTTGCATTGGTGAAAAGGGCTTTTAAAATACTGCTAAAGAGATATATCAAACTAATCAGCAGTAATTAACTGGGACTTTACAAATACAGGATTCCTTATCTCAACCAGCCGTTTTATGAGTTTAAAACAAAAAAGGGCTCTGTGCTCCCTCTGCTGGCTTTATTGCATTATCGACATGATAATGAACAGCTACTGTGATGGACTGCAAATAAGTTCTAAGCTACTATATATACAATTTTCTAGCAAACATAATATGCATTTTAACTGCAGTATTTGTCAGTCATTACCCTTTTCCCATACAGCAATAAAGACAAGTACCACACAAAAGAATTCTGCAATCTAGACAGATACTGTTTGCAGTGACAAAGTGTATTAGTATTTACTTAACTGAAAATACAGGCTACATTCATCACCTGCAAATACTGTTTGTCATCCATACTAAGCTAAGCAGCATCTTTACGGCAGATGTGCGCAAATACTAGGGCAGTCAAAGGAACAAATCATGGCCAGTAGGAAAGCACAGACACGGAGATGAGAAAATAGTGATGACTTAGAAATCTTTTTCTAGCCTCAAGAATCTTCACATCTCCTTATTCCACTTTGATCCCATTTCACTTCCCTTTTAAACTAAAACCATTTTTAAAAAGAAAAAATAGGGGGAGGGGGTTTACAGTACATTTTAAAAGTTGTATTGACAGGTAGATGCATGAAAAACCATTTTCCAGTTTGGGGAAGCATGACTACTCCACATACACCTTAAACAGTATGCAAAAAAATTAGTTAGTGGTGGGCAAAAACAAATTTTGTGGTTAAGCAACTGTCTGCATCTCCTTGGAAGGTTTTTAGTTTCACACTAAGTTCTCAAAGTTAGAAGTAGAGACTTCTCCTATCCATTGGGTATGAGTTTCAGTCACCAGAACTGGTAGATAAACCAGTTCTCAACTCTTTTCCAAAGCAGCAAAGGGTATGTGTGTACATGCGGAAGATGGCTGCAGAGTCCAGTCGAAAACTGGATTTGCATTTACTTACATGACATTTCTATTAACTCCTTTCGTAGCTCTAGCAACACAGCAACTCCAATGTTGTCTTTTGTCATTACTCTGTTCAGCATTGCTTCTGATCCTTCTGAGTTTGCCATAGCCAGCTGATTAAATTCAACAGTATGCTTCTGAACCAAGGTGAACCTGAAAGCAATAAAATCAATTTAAAGCAAGATCTGCACATAACACCGTATTTTTCATTTTATCACAATATGATTCACATATTCTATCTGCACAGCTGACAAAAATTAGGTAACTAGACTTCTCAATGTGAATATGACAGTGACAGCTTACCACAACTGTGGCCATCATAAATGCTTGAACACATACAAGCCAACATGCAGACATTTTCTTAAATAAATATAATCATTACTATTCACCATTCCACCAAAAGCTGTGAACTATTATGAGAATTCATAGGAGGCCATTACTTTATTCATATTTCATGAGTGAACAATTTTACTACTCAAGTTTCCTAGTCCTAAACAGCCAAAGTATTGATAGGCTCCCCAAATTACTGAAATAATCTGTTTGCAACAAGAATTTCTGGTTTCATAGAGGATTAAAAACTGATGTTGCTGTGCAACCTCATTCACTGTAGCCAGAGAACAAGATACAAGTTTTATCTTACTTTTCTGTCTTGAAAAATATTGCACAACCATCAACATGTTTTCTCTCTTGTTCCGACATTGTCCTAGCTCTGGATTTCGGACTGAAGAATCCGTTGTATCCACGCTCTTTCAATTCTGCTAGGAAAAAACTGTAGTACTGCTCAGTTTCAACCTCCTAAAATGTAAGACAGTGCAAGAATTAGGTGAACTATCAAACGCACAATGCAACTTTGAAAATGAATTCAAAGTCTCCAACGAAGATCAAGTCTCTTCTGGATACCCCTTTAAAGCAGGACTCTGAAGTTATGTCCATTGAGAAAGTATAATGTGAAAAGACAGCAACTGAAATAATGGGGGAGAAGAACTAGTGTTACATTTTATTTTACTGATATGTATGTATGCATATGCCTTTCTGTAGAACAGCTTATGTGGGACTCTGACTTGTCTGCCAACCATATACAATACAGTAGGAACAAAGCAGCAGCAGGAATCCATCATCAGCGTACCTCCCTTCAGGATAGAGAGCCTAACACAGGAATAGCTAACATTTTTGACCAGAGGACTTTGAGGCTCACATGCCATCAATGGGTGTGACCAGGGCTGCACATGCACCATAAATACACCACATGTACACACACCTTCCTGTTTCCTGAGCCTCTAAGAGCTTCTAACAATACTGTTGCACCCAAGGGAGAAGCGGTGCTTTTCAAAGATAAAAATATGCACCTGATTTCAAAAGACAGTTGCAGATTACTAAAAACAGCATTGTGAGCCAGGTTCAACCCATAGCATAGCTAACAGTCTGGGATGACCTGATGCTAGAAGACTGTTCAAGCTAGTTGACGTACTGTCAAAACACCTAGGAAACAGATCACTGGTGGGCCATGTAAGCTGCTCTGAGCTTTCTAAGGAAGAGTGGGATACCTCCATCTGGAGATGGGGGACACAAGGAGCTGCAATGGGAAGGAGGAGTCTGTGAAAGTCAACTACCCCCTTCTGCTGGCACATCACATGATTCAAACTCCACTCAGCGGATGCTCCAAGTCAATATAACAAGCAGTCATCAGATTACATTACTGTGAAATGGATTAAGCCACGCCAGTCCAGAATAAAATGTGCCATTCTAGCATGCCTGCAAAGCATGTAGCTCAGGATGAGTGAAATAGTAAGAATAGTCATAGAGACACTGTCAGCTGATCTGGCAGTTTCCCCTCCCCTCCATCTAAACAGTGACTGATGGAAACAGTCTAAAATTCAAAAGGCACCACATATCCGAGGACACAATGGAGTAAGCAATTAAATTAAATATAAAAGTAGAACAGCTGGAAGTTTATAGGGTTGAGAACAGTAATAGTACAAAGTCACAAAATATTTGTTTGAAAAATCCCAATTAAACTTTATCCCTGCCAAGCTATTAAATCTGGAGCCCACAGAAAATCAGATGCCATGGTCACTGAACTCATTTCCACAAAATCATCATCTTGAGTCAAACATTAAGTGAACCCCAGCCATTGTATTAAAGAATTCAGAGTACATTAAGGCAAAGGTAAAGGGACCCCTGACCATTAGGTCCAGTCGTGGCCGACTCTGGGGTTGCGGCGCTCATCTTACTTTATTGGCCAAGGGAGCCGGCGTACAGCTTCCGGATCATGTGGCCAACATGACTAAGCCGCTTCTGGCGAACCAGTGCAGTGCACGGAAACGGCGTTTACTTTCCCGCTGGAGCGGCACCTATTTATCTACTTGCATTTTGACGTGCTTTTAAACTGCTAGGTTTGCAGGAGCAGGGACCGAGCTCACCCCGTTATGGGGATTCGAACCGCCAACCTTCTGATTGGCAGGCAAGTCCTAGGCTCTGTGGTTTAACCCACAGCGCCACCTGCGTCTCTTTAGAGTACATTAACAACTGCAAAAACAATCTTGCAGTTACTTAATACTAGTAGCAATACTGAGTTTTTCTGTGACCAAAATGGGCAGCTTTAAGAACTCAAGAAGCAAAAATATAAGGCATCCACATGCAACTATCTTCAACAGCTGGAGAACCTGCAATTAGTAGAAACCTCTCCACAAACTTGGATGCAGCAACCAACAGCTTCCAGAGAACACTACAGTACTAATATATTAAACACCAAAATTCTCTGCTATGTACAAAATTCTCTGTTACACTCTGCTACACGCAATAAAAATAGTGTGTAGCTGAGTCCTTCAGAAAAGGTAATCAGAACAGAAGATACACACTAGACTAGTTCAGAGACAGAAGCATGGCCACAACACTAGGAAAAACAACCATGTCAGAATGCAAGAAACTGCATATTTTAAGCAACAATGGAAGGGAGGAAAAGACAATGGAAGGAGGGGAACATACAGAAGGGAGGAAAGGGGAAAATATCTGGACAGAGTTGTGACCCATTTTAACAGCAATTTACATATTTTATATACATTTTTGATTGACTGTTGCCCACCTCAAGCTCTTAAAGACAGGACAGGCTATGATCTTTAATAAACAGAACAGAATTTCCCTGGCTTGGTGAAATGTCTATTGGCCAGCAGGGTTGACCCTAATTCCTGTTTTCTGCTTCAAGGCCCGTGTAATCCCTGGCAGAAAAGCTCTGCAACTCTTTTCACTGCATCTGCTGGTTTGGCACATCATCTGCAGCCACGTAACCCAGCCTTCTAACAGATGGGAGAGCAAATGAATCTCGACACAGGGATGATAAATCAGGAAGCGACTCTCACTGGGTGGGTGGGGAGTAAAGACAACAACAAATACTTAAGCTTCATAGGCATCCTTTACTAGTCCCCTATTCATTTTACTGTATTATTGGAATTTCATCCAAATAGTTCTCAGAGCAGGCTTAAGAGCATATTGGGGTCTTGTAATGATTCACATCTTCTATGTAGAAAGAAAATTGCTTAAGTTAAAAACATTTAAAAATGGATGCATACATAAACAAAAAAGAACAAAGTCATTTCTCACCTGAAGACTTATGATGTCTGCATTACAGCTTAAGATTTCCTGCATAATAGCCTTTTTCCTGTATTCCCAGTTCAATGCCCATGATGGGCAGTAGCCATATAGCTGCCGAGTAGCATATTTATCACAGAGGACGTTGTAACACATGACAGAAAACAGGGCTGCAGTATAAGAGAGTTTTACTTAGACAGAGAAATTGTCTGTTTTAAACATACATTTTTCACTTTCCCTTTAAATAAGTTGATCAGCTTTAGGCTTTGCTTACTTTAGCTCCAAGATATATTTGAGCAGCTGACCTATAATAATGCAGCATTATTTAGATTTTCTCTCTAGAAACTAGGTTGGTAGTTCCACCATTCACCAAATAGGCAGACAATGCAATATAATGTACTGGTTCAATCTGTGTTGGAATGAAGCACAAAACTTCCCCTACAAGGTCAATAGCTGTTACCGTAGCCAGCATAAAGCCAGCTTATATAAAGAACTTTTTCCAAGATGAGGGTAACCCTTAAACTACTTAGGAGCTCTTATTGAATTCGAGGTCTAAATCAATTGAAGCTTTGTTTCGTAACTAAGCTACAATCCTATGCACATGTACCAGGACATAAGCCACACTAAACTCAGCACTTAACTGGTGAGCAAACATGATATATAGGATTGGGTTGCCATTATGACGAAATGGATCTACATGGTTTGAGGCCACACTTAATTCTGATTTTAACATCCACTCATGTTCTTTAATAATTTGCTTCTAAAGAATGGTTGTGCCATTGTTTGGACAGCATTCAGTTTTGGTGGTGGTGTTTTTATTCAGACAGCTTTACAGATTTCCAAACAGTACAATGGATATACATATGGGAAAATGTCTTTTTTTAAAAAAAGTATATTTCTGTCATATTAATAATGTAGTATTTAGAATATTTTCAAAAGAATGAGAAACGCAAGATGTTTCAATTTCTAAACATATGACTTCCCCCTTAAAATGTCTATACTACTTGCTATAAAAAATAAAGTGAAATGGAAAGAAGTTGCACAGGCAAGGTACAGTGGTACCTCGGGATGCGAATGGGATCCATTCCGGAGCCCCGTTCGCATCCAGAAGAAAATGTAACTAGAGACTGCGCACGCATGCATTGCTTTTCACCGCTTCTGCGCATGACGTCATTTGAGCGTCTGCGCATGCGCGAGTGGCGAAACCCGGAAGTAATGTGCTCCGTTACTTCCGGGTTGCCGCAGAGCGCAACTCGAACGCGCTCAACATGAAGCATATTCAACCCGAGGTATGACTGTAATACAAAATTTCACTGACTGAAAAGAAAGCACAGATTTATTCAGTTCTACCTGTTGGTCTTGTTCGATCTGGTTCTTGCAACATAATCCAAGATCTGGGAGGTGGCTGTTCTGTTGAAACTATTTGCAGAAGACAAAATAATAATAATAATGAGATAATGGTATTTATTTTACATGCCACAAATAAGTGTTCTAGGAAGTCACTACTTACTTCTTTTTGCAGTACCTGCCAGGTTATCAAGCAAATAATTCAGTAGCCTTCTTGTTCCGTCTGGTTCTTGATAGAGATTCAGTATATCCTGTGTAAGTGGGTTTCCTGTAGGAGTGTTTGGGGAAGAGGGTGAGAAAATGAGACCTCAAGAACATCATGAGGTTTTTATTTTTAAAGTGTCTAGTTCAGGAAACTGTTTTTTGCTGAAAATCTCAGACTCTCACTCTATAGAAATATCACCAAACTGGAGTGGTGGTGGGGGCGGGGGGAGGAGAGAAGAGAGAAAGAACCACACACACACACACACACACACACACACACACACACACACACACACTATCATATGGCCTCTAAGGTTGTACAGGCAAGAAGAAACAGTAAAATTAACTCAACTTCTTATAAAGGTGGAAAATGTTTTTCAAAACAATTGCAGTTTAGAGAAATTTGTAAAAATCATAATTTCAAAGTGCCTGAATCTTAGTATGTCATTTCTAGTTTAGGTAGTAATTGAATTTCTTAAAATATCAGCTGGAAAGTGATGGCTGGCTGAGGATGAGATCAACTGAAAATTGCAAACAAAGAGCATGGGGGAAATAGTTAAAATTCATACCTTTCAAACCCAACGTCTGTAACTGAAAGAGTTTTCCCAGCTCAAATGGTAGGACTCGTAACAGGTTGTTATTTAAATGGAGTTCCCTATTAGCAAGTCACATGAAGACAAAAGTAGTAAGATATATACAGTTAATTGTTTTAAATGAAAATAGTTTCACTACAAAAGAGAAACTGTGCTAACATAGCACATTTCAAAAGCAATGGAAAACTGAACAGCAAAGATTATTGATTTTGCAGTAGTTAAAGACAATGATAAATTAAAGCAAACTGACTTGCACATCTTCTAAACATAAACTTGTTAAACCATTAATGAAGTAAAACCATGGAGAAAGTACTCCTACAGTCAAAATTACTAAACAAAATAATGTAAGGTGGTTACTATAAGAACTATGCTAACTATAAGAAAGCTACTGGGGCTCTTTACCACTCCCCCCCCCCGCCTTAATTCATTGCTCAGTTCACTGAAATCACAATTTCCTGAGCTTCTTTTCATCACAAGCAGCTAGAAAGTTGAGCTATTTTATAGTTTTAGCCTTCTGATATACTATTGAGGTTTTGTTTTGTTTTTTTAAAGAAAACCTGCTAGGTAAGAGAAGATTGTTTACCAGGCAGTCAGCAACCCAACTCTTGAAAAAGAGATAAAAGTGAAAGCGGGTAGCTTTGCTCATTAAGAACATCTATGAAAGGACTCCAACTCATATTTTATTAGTCTTAATCACCTCCTACGACCATTTGAAAACTGGGCTATTAGGTAGGATCAGAGGCTTCTGCCAACTGCAGAGACTCTCTACCTTCTTTTAAAAATTGCTTAGCTAAGTAAGCACAAAAGGGAGAGTACTACGGATGAACATTCCTTCATGCCCCCAAGAAATATATCCAGTCCTCAGCCTTTTGAAGCACACAGATGTCCTATTCCCTAGTGTGGTACCCTTCAGATGTTGTTGAGTTCCTAGCAACAAGAATAATGACCAGGGCTGATGGAAGCTGGAGTCCAACAGTATCTAGAGGACACCTTTGCCCTTGTGCCATCCTCTCAGGGACTGGATTAGGAGCCTAGATCAGCTAGGCACTTTCAACTACCTTGGCCCCGAACTAATAACTGAGGGTCTGCTTGGTCCTCTGTAGAAACACACCCTGAAGTGCTCCTCCACTGAGCACAATTCCCCCACCCCCACAATAATTTTCTCTTTCCCCCAATGTGAAGAAGGCATAAGAACAGGAGGCGAGAGACCAGGTGGGAGAGAGGAGGGTGAGGTGGAACAAGACTTTTCTTCCTTCTTTGATCCTCTCTTCTCCTCACCATTCATTCAGCATTTCATGCAGTGGAAACATTTAGTAGACTGCCAGACATCTCCTTGCAGCAAAATGAAGAATACACTGACACAAGGCAATCCAACACACTCCATGAGGCCTTTTTTGGTGGCTTTCAGCAACATTTTGATGCTCCCAGCTGCAGTCCTCTTGCACCTGTCTTCCCAAAGCTGGGTAAGCAAGATGCTGGGCTTTGGGAAGGAGGTGTAAGGCTCTGACAGGGTCCTAGAGTCCTCCATCATTCTTCCCAAAGCCTAATTAGTGCTTTCCCAGCTTTCGGAAGGTAGTGGGAGGGCTCTAGGACCCCGTCAGAGCCTTACACCTCCTTCTCAAAGCCCAGCACCTTTGTTAGCCAGTTTTGGGAAGGCAGCGCAAGGGCTGGGTTGGTGCTGGTCATATTTTGGCCCCACATCCCACCTACCACATTACAAGTCAGTGTGTGGCCCATGGGTTCTGTGTCAAAGTACCCTTGCAGACCACTTAGTATGAAAAGCTAGACTGTCCAGCACTGGCACCTTCTTCCAATACCAGATGCATGCAAGAATGATATGGTAACACATAACGGAAGAGTTTCAGAAAGCTGCTAGGAGCAACTTTGAGAAAGCATCACAATAATGACACACAAATTAAAATAGTAGGCTTTATGAAATTTATGTGACTGTACTTATCATGACCAATATGATACCACTCCTTTATGTATTGCATTGAATATCAAGGTGGATGCTGATTTTATCCTTGTTTAGAAATGTTTTAACCTTGCCATGGGGATTACCAATAAGCCAGCAGGAAAAAGAACCATTAAAGTAAGTGGATTTATCATTTTTTTCAGGGGAACACATTACACACAAGATTACAGGATTTCATGAAGAGACAACTCAGGATGGCAAATTTGGTATTTAGGAAATGTAACACTTCAAATAAGCAACAAAAATATGAACAGCTGTTTATTCCCATAAAGGACAAATATTTTTAGAAAAACTTTGGAGTTTTAAACCCGTCATCCAGGTTCAAATTGACTCCTTATCCGAGCAGCCAAGCTAAGAGCCTAAAATGGAACTTTAACCTCTTTCTGAATAGCTGGGCAATATACTCCGAATTTTGGAGCAGGTTCAGAAGCGAGCACCAATATATTTCAGCCCTCCCCAAGCACCAGAAGGCAGAAAGATTGCGATACAAATTGGAAATAAATCAGCCAAGAAGAAGCTAACGTGGTATAGCTTTCTGCTTAATAATAATAAATTCTTCTTCTTCTTCTTCTTCTTCTTCTTCTTCTTCTTCTTCTTCTTCTTCTTCTTCACTGCAATACAAAACCATACAGAAACCTGAAGTAACATCATACTGGCCTCACAGATGCATTTTGTTTACCTGAGTGACACCATGTTTCCGAGCTCTGCTGGTAAACTGCGGATTTTATTAGATGACAGGTCCAAATATACCAGATTGTGAAGCTTGGCAATGTCTGAAGGAATACGGGATAAGGAGTTGTCACTGAGATGCAAAGCTGTTAAGTGGGTCAGTGACCACAAGGATGAACTTAGGCTTCTTACTTTCCCTGAAAGACAAGAGGGAAACATTTTCTGTCTCGTCTTGCATTTGTGAAAGTACTTCTGCAAATGAATCAAAACAGCAAAACAGTTTCTGCAACTATCTCCTTCCCCTTTTTGTGTTAGGTACTTTTCAATTCAACCACCAAAACACCAATTCATTTGTCTTTTATTTTAAAATGTATTTCAACGGATACATTTGAAATAGATGCCCAAAAATTTAACTCGCCACCGTTTTTGTTTAGTTTTGTGATGCACTATGGAAAAGGGAATTCAAGGCTTTTGTGCTTCAAAAGAGATCAAATGCTTTTTCATAATAAAACAGAAATCAGAGGTAAGGGAAGCAGGATCAACAGGTTCCCAACCCACCCACCCCCCAATTACTTGAAAATCGTTGAGGGTCTTGATGGACCACTTTATGATTTTTATGCATGTTGTAGCAACTGTAATGTGTTATATTAAATACTCTCTGTTATTTAATTGTATTTACAGACTTGTTGCAGACCACTTGAGTAAAGTTTGTGCATCACCACCATTTGGGAACCCCTGATCTAGAC